>NC_000076.6:28395542-28685542 GCF_000001635.26 Mus musculus
AGGAATCTCCTTGGGACATCACAAGAATATGTAAGCGGTAACTTATAGGCACCTACCCATGCTCCTTCTCATTTGGGGGGATGTTCAATACAACAGATAGTGTGTTACACAGTGCATGATGCCTAAGTGGTAATAATCCTCCTTCCCCAATTCCAACAGTGAGCACTTTGATTATGTCTATACAGTCTGACTCTGTAAAACTTCAAATCAGAAGCCTCTTTAGAACAAAAGTAAATATTTAGACTTGCTAGGGATTTGGACAAGAGCAGCGTAAATAAGTATATATCTCTACTCAGGGGAAAGCAAGGATGTTTATATCTCCCTGACTTCACTGGAATGTTCTTATAAACTATGAAAAGTAGGTCAGCCACACTGAGTTATTTTGTTCTACAATCAGCAGAACAAATCTCTTAAGGAAATAACTCCTCAGCTGCTTGTTATTAAGCAAAGATGGGGTGCATGTCAGTGACTCATTCCTTAAACAGGCCTTGCTTATAATGTGAGATGTACAGGGTTAAGAGCAGTTTGTTGCCATGATTAAAGATGATTCATTTACAACGTTTTCATTATTTTGGAAATTACTGATGAGCCCCCTTTAAAGATGTGGTCAGTCATTTCATAATTTAATTGCCTACAGTTCTAGGGTAGATTCCCAAAATTGTAGGTCAGCCAGCTTCCTGTTTCTTTAACAGATTCCTGATATTTTCAGCATAAGAGGGAAAATTTGCTTTGCTTTATGGTTTCAGAGGATTCAGTGTGTGATTGGCTGGCCTTGATATTATAGTCAATAGTGTGTGGCACAGCTGACCTCTTCCAGTGCCCAAAAAAGGGGGGTTGTAGCTCCCACAAAATCACCTTTGAAGGTATACATACCCCCAGCTACTTAAGTCACTTAAGTTGTGTTCTATCCCAGAAAAAACTGCCAGGCTTTCTAAGATAAAGGTTTTTATTTGCAATCACACACCCACCCACTCCCCATTATACCATTTCCCCAGAGTACCACTTTGGAAACCAAGCCTTTGTCAGTGTGTTGTTTTGGGAATACTCCTGTGCTGACCTCTAGCAATCACTTCAAGTTGCTTGATCAGTGAGTTAATTTTCACTTAAGAACACATGTTAGCATTAGCACTTTGGTGAAACTGGTTAGGTGCGAAACAAATCTGGAAGTCTGCCAAGCACTTGGAGACAAATTTGACAGGAGCCTGTATATGTGAACTTGTAACAGTGAAGCTACAATAGGGCAGTGTTTCATCTCACTAGTAAGACTAAAAAGTGTTCTGATGGTCAAGGTGAGGGCACACTCCTTTAATCTCATCACTTGGGTAGACAGAGACAGGTGAATCTCTGTGAGGTTAAGAACAGCCTATAAGTGAAAACCCTGTCTTGAAAAATGAAACAACAACAACAACAAAAGAATTGTTCTGCTCTTCAGAGTAAGAAGTACTCTTTGTTTTTAAATATCTAAGGGGATTTGATTATAGTCCTGCAATGTAGAATGCATCAAAGTATCTGAAAAACAGAAGTTAATGTTGTTTACCTGCCTGCAGTAGAATGAGAAAGCCAAGTGATCCTATGTGCATTACATTTTAATTTTAATTGGACCAATAACACATTCATTATATTGTAATCTAGACCAAGTGATAATGCATATGTCTTCACATAAAAATGTATTTTCATCTTGGACAGGTGGCATATAAATATTTGGGAGAGAGAAATGGTTTCTCAGTCTAACAAGGCACATCACAAGTACCTGCCTTGAGATTCCAGAAAGAAAGCAAGTTAGATGTTTTTCATTAATTCCCACTGCTAAGGTGCTGGCACTTTCCCCGAAAGAACCTCATATTGTGGCCATAGTCATGCACTGTCATATTTTTGAACTAATATGGAAGTGCAACTCAATTTTTTGACAGACACTGCCTCACTTCTGGCTGGGCAATTTTTTTCACTAGGACTTCACTGATGTGTAAGTAGGTTGTGTTACGCAGCCTAAAACGGCTCTAGATCAACTCGATTGAGCCAAGAAAAGTATCAGTTGAGATTTTCCCTTTTTCCTCTATTTTCTCTTTCTTCTGGACCCCACATTCTGTTAGTTTCTGAGTTCAGATCTCTCCTTCTTCCTTGTTTAGGAACTGCTCCTGTATGAACAAATAGCAAGACTACTGTTATCATTGAGAGTTAAATCAGAAATACATCTAAAGAATTTTGATAAATATGACATATAAACTTCATAAGTGTATATAGTAATTTCTATTTTATGTTTTTTATATTCATGAATATGAAAATTTAGTCTCGTTAAAATTAATCTATTTCTGTGACTCAACTGCTTAGATACTTGTCCACTGTTTTTTATTGTAATTATTTCCTCAATTTTTCAAAATATAAACAGTTGTGAACATGCTTCAATGTATTTTTTAAAAAGTACCCATGGTATTTAAATGTCACTATAATTGTGATGCCATATGCTATAGTCATTTTATTTTTTATCAGTGTTGTTTTTCAACTCCAATTCCAGAGTTTTAGACTTATTAATGGTCTAGTATTCTAGATTGGAGTTTTGAATATCATAACATCAATTTCTAAGACATAGCCTATGTTAGTCTGATTTTAACACTGAAAATCGAGTGTGCAATTGGTTTTTATTCATTCTGATTTACTTGTTTATCAAGTATTCCAAACTCAGCCATGTCATTTCCCAGTACTGTGTTTTCCTCCCAGTGACCTGTAGCAGGACTGTCCATCTCTCTGCTCCTTTAGAGTTCTTTCTTTGATGTTTCAGACACATGTTGGGATTCCTCTGAGGATACTTCAGTGTCTGGGATTATTCTTAACATGTGGAACCATTTAGATGTTTACATGTTCCTTCAGTCACTTTACTATTTCCATGATCCATGCCCATCTTCTCTACTGTGTTGCCCATGTTTTCATTCTGTGGCCTTCCCTCGACCCTTGATGGATGGTCTGTCAAATTCTCCTTTATCCTTTCCCATACCCACCCAATCTTCCATTTAATCACATTTTAAAGGACAGTAGTCATTCTAGGATTATTAGAAAATCAGTTCATAGCCAGGCAGTGGTGGCACACGCCTTTAATCCCAGCATTTAGGAGGTAGAGGCAGGCGGATTTCTGAGTTCGAGGCCAGCCTGGTCTACAGAGTGAGCTCCAGGACAGCCAGGGCTACACAGAGAAACCCTGTCTCGGGAAAAAAAAAAAAAAAAAAGAAAATCAGTTCATTACAGCTAAAGGTTAAAAAGTAGAAATTAACTTAAACTTATTTCTCTACTCCACAAAGCTTTAAGGATGAAGATACTGACCCAGGATTAATGGCAGAGGTATATTGTTTAATACTTTTCCATGTGTTATAGGTTGTAGAGATTTGAGATCTAAACAGAATAAACCTTGATTTACCTGGACAGCCAATTGAATAGTAATTCCATTTTTAAAGTCTTGTGTAAAATATAAAGATATACACAATCCAAAATAACACGGGCAATAACAGAGAAAGGAGGGAGGGGGAGAGGGAGAGAGAGGAAGAGGGAGAGGGAGATGGAGAGAATTAGGATACATGGAAACTAAATTTAGAGAACCTTGCTTCTTTCAAGTTTATATTTCTATCAGAGAGCTGAGTTTATCATTTATGCTTCCTTCCAAATACCTTTATTCATGTATGATCTATGCACATGGGGTTGATCATGTTGATAGTCATTTCTGTAGTGTTTACTACAATAAAGAGAGTAAGGAGAGGTGGCCATGTGAAGTCCTTCTGAGGATCATATGAAACAATGTGTGTGTGTGTGTGTGTTTGTGTGTGTGTGTGTGTGTGTGTGTGTGTAGGGGAGGATTTGTATGTCAAGCAGTGCTGATGGAAGGACTTTCAAGTTTACCTCTAAAATGAGTTACTTTCTTAAAGTTTATTAATTTTCCTTAGGCACTTAGAGGACTGAAATGTAAAAAATACTGTTTCTACTAAGTTGCATCACCAGATATATTCATTCTTTCATGGTAATTGCCCACAAGATATATATATTGTCAGTAACACCAATGATTTCTTCTAAGGAACACAGTAAACAGCTTTTTTTCCCTTTGTACTTCAAATTGTAGATGCTGTAGAAATCTTAGAATACTATTAACATAATTTGGTAACTACTTTGAAACTATGATAATAACTTTTACAGTATCATAGCTTTATTATTTTACCTCATATTTAAATAAAAACTTAACATTTGTCTTAGTTACTGCTCTACTGTGGTGAAGAGACACAATGAGCAAGGCAGTTTGGAGAAAGTGTTTAATCCGGGGCTTGCTTACAGTTTCAGAGGGTTCTTCAGTGTATGGTTATCATGACAGATAATGTGTTAACAGTCAGGCAGGCATGGTGCTGGAGCAATAGCTGAGAGCTCATATCTGTTCTGAAAATCACAGGTATAAAGGTAGACAGGACGTGGTGTGTGATTTTGAAACTCAACATCCATTCCCAATGGCACACTTCCTCCAGTCAGGCCACATCTCCTAATCCATCCTAAATAGGTCCATGTACTCGGAATCATACCTTCATATGTGTGAGCCCATGAGAGCCGTTCTCATTCAATCACAGCATCAATCATGACAGGGAATACTAACGACATATGGAACTTCTTATGCAGCATTCTGTTTCATAAAATTTTAAACATTATTTATTTATCAGAGGGGACAAATGTGGATCACAAGGAACCAGACCAATGTTCTTGTGAGAATAGCAACACAAAGTCATTGCTCAGAGAAGCAAGCATATTCAGCCTGCTTCTATCTTCCTTTTACTTCACACAAGGCAACACCTCTCTATTTTCTATTTTGCTGATTTAAATGTAGCCAGGAAAATAGGGAAAGGAAGTAACATATTAATGGCTCTTCCCAGTCCAAAGACATTTGATACATACTGTTTATCTAATGGTAGCATGTGTTGTCCATGAGTATGAATGTACCGATGGTGAGCCCACCAGACACCAGTGTATGTGTGTCCTGGTCTTTGGTAGCACTATTTAAAGAACAAAACACAAAGCCAGGTATGCTAGTTTGAATGAGATGCCCTCTTCCCCCATAGACTTGGGCCTCATTTAGTGAGGCTCTTTGGGAAAGATTAGGAGATGAGCCTTGTTGGAAATAGTGTGTCACTGCTGCAGGCTTTGTGATTTCAAAAGACCATGCCAGCCCAGTCTTGCTCATTCCTTCTGTCTGTTGCCTAAGAATCAAGATGTAAAGCTCTTGGCTATTGCTCCAGCATCATGGTTGCCTGTCACCATGTCCCGTCTGTGATAATCACTGTCTAACCCCCTGAAACTGCAAGCCACCAATTTCGTATGACCCCTTTCTGTATAAGTTTCATTGATCATGTATTTTCTTCTCAGTAATAGTAACCCTAAGATAGCCCAGTATGATTGTTTTTGTTTGTTCGTTTTTGGGGAGTGTAGGGGGAGAGATGTTGAGAAGTGTTAGAACAAGATGAGAACAGTCAGAATTTAGTCTGTGTGTGAGGGGTGTAGAGGATTGTCAAAGAGCAAATTTAGCGAATCTAAAATTATTTTTTAGGTTGGAGAGATAGATTGTTCAGTGTTTAAAAGGCCTTATTAGTTAAGTGTGGTGACATGAACTCTGATCCCAGGTTGCATATAAATGCTGGGTTCTGGACCTGCCTCATAAGAGAGAGAGTGAGACAGAAGAATTGAGGGAAGATCGCCAGGGCTGGGGCAAGTAGCCTATCTAACATAGCCTAACAACAGACCCAATCCCAAATAAGGTGTGAAGCAGGGATGAATACCCAAGATTGTTCTCTGACCTTTAAATGCATGTAATGCATGTGCCTCTGTGTGTGTGTTTCTTGTGTTTCTTGTGTGTCCTTCCCACACACACAAAAAGGAAAGAAAGAAAGAAAGAAAAAAAAGGAAAGAAAGATATTTAGAAATATTTTCTAATGAAATAAAAAGATCTTTTTCACATAAACAATAGCATGAAAACATAGTTCACTTATTCCATAACTCTCATTTCACTAAGCTGAAATAATTTAAGAGAAATAATAGTAAATTACTAGTAACAAGACTAAAGCAGTAATGTACTGAATTTGAAGTTACAGAAAGCAAAGCTCTTGCCAATGTTGTTGTGTGTTGCTATTTAATTGACTGTTTGGTTGCCATATCTGAGTTGGGTCCTCTGCAGATTTGTCAACATTTCTACTTTGCTGAACAGTATTTTATGGCTCAGTTTTTACCATTTCTTCTATCTACAAGAAATTTATTAATCTACCTTTATCTAGGTGTCTTTTCTTTTTATATTAGTCAAATATATAAAGGGGTATTGATGCATTCTTAATATTCCCTTCAAAGGTTTGACAATGAATTCTTTCTAAACATAGTGGAGCCTATTGCTTTAGCCTCAGGCTGTTTTCCTGTGTTTAATAAGGCAGTCTTAGGAAATGTGTGACTTATGCCACATTCTGGGTGCTTTGCCAAGTACATATAAGGTAAATCTTAGAAAAGTGCTGCCTATTTCTCATTCCTACTGTGTTTTTCTTTGACATAGAAACTCATAAACACACCCAGTATGAGACAATCAAATAAATTTAAGAAAAATTACAAGGGAAAAATGTAGGATTTATTTCCTGTAAAGAGGAAGAGAGAGAGAGAGAGAGATCACCATTAAGATTTAAATATTAAAGAATAGACAACAAATAATAAACTAGCTTGTAAAATGAGAATGTCTCCTAATTCAACATAATAGGCATACATCAGAACTGATGTCCTCCTTAGGTTGTATAATGGTATATTGGCACTTGCTGTTATTTAAATGTCATCTCAATTTCTTTTTTTGTAGCATGGATCTTAACCTTGTAAGCTCTAACTTGTCTGGGAGTTAATGATCTGTTTTATGAGTTTAATAGTTCTTAGTGAAAGAATATTGGATTATGTTATGCAGTTTGAAATGTAACTTGATTTCTTCTTTATCATCATAAATATGACAGTCTTAGTTGTAATCAGGGACAATATATTTTTTTTCTTCTTCTGTTGCTATACATAGAATAAGTGCATAAGTTTCTCTTGATATTTTTTTATCTTGGCAATTCTATTTAATTTCTCATAAAGAATATTCTTTCTTAACATTTCCAGACTATTATATTAAAGCCGGCCCATTAAGAAACACTGTATGCTACGAGGATTCTTAAGTGGCCTTGTCAGAATTTAGGAGACTCTTACATGATTTTATGTTTTAATTTTCTAAGGGTTAAACTCGAATTGGAGCTAATGTAACTGACAAGAGGGAAACTGAAGCAATTGGCTTGCACTAAACAAGTTGGAATGGCTGTTAATGTGAATGACTTTCAGGCAGTGAATGTCAGGGTGCAGTAGATTACTTTCTCTTCCTCGGGCACTTTAAGCCATATCCTGTGGTAGGACTGACATAATTTCTCTTCCTTTCTTGAAACTGGGAAGCAAAGTAATTGGAGTTTGGTAATTTTGGCCTATGGCTGATGAAGGTAAATCATAATGAGCTATGGAATACATAGTGGCAATTCACACAGGGCCTGTAGAATGTGAAGTTTCTGAAATATGTTAATCAAACGTTGTTGCTTTGTGATTTATATTGGAGAAAACCAAGGCACTGTTAACTATGGATCTGACCTGTTTGGGATAAGTTTCACATGCCAAGCGAATTGCGTCACAATGAAAGCCACCATGTTCTTTCCACGTGGTACCCTTTGCATTCAGAGGGAGTATGCTATTTTGAGGCAGTTTCTTGTTTGACACAAACTAGCTGAGGATTTAAAATAATAAAGGTAAAAAAAGATTCCTGATCATCTGGATTAGCCCTTTTCCTTAAGACACATAAATACATGGTTTCAAACACATACCAAAATTTTATAAATAAATTATTCGAAGTTTTGTTCAATTGCTCATGCTTTAGTTTCATCATTCCCTACCCTATAGATTTCTACATTTTCATCATCATCTTCATTGAAATCCATTTTCTAACTACACTGGATAAGATTTAAAGAAGGAATATTTCAGCCAATTAACAGAAATTTATTAACAAAAGATATATATCATATTTATCTACATCATATCAATTATCTCTTACTACAACTCAATAACAAATATGGAAACCATTAATCACTCTGGGTTAGATATTGGAGTGTCACCTAGATTAATTTGGCTTGTAAATGTAAGAAAGCAACTTCAGAAAACTCGACAGTGTGGACTAGTCAAAGGCTAATGTAGAGTTATCTGTCATACCTTACATCCAAATTTCTCTATTCCAGTTATCTCTGTATAAAGTACTGCTCTTCTTTATGACTTCCAACTCTTTTCCTTATATGACTAACTTCCCAGGGTTACTATGTGTTCTATTCGATACCCCATGTTATCTCCAGTCACTGCAGATGTAACTTTTCCTCCATCTCCTTGCCACCATTGTCCCTTCCAGTCTGATTGGAATGAGGTCTTCTTGCCAGTCACTCCTGGTGACATTTTACAATCGCAATTGCACTATGCATTTTACCATGTATAAGCAAGAACTATATTGCCGCCTGCTATGAAAACTATTAACCACTCTGGGTGTGAGACTCTTCCCTTTCAGACTTGCTAGATATACCTGTATTTAACTTTCACTGCCTAATTTTCGGGGCATTTTGGAGGGGGGGTTGTGTGTTTGAATGAAACAAACAGATTTAGCAAGGAAAAATGACAAGGAATTGTCAAGTGGGAGTGTCTCCAAGAGAAAAATAACCAAACATATATTTCTTTAACTTTCCTTAATATGAATATTATTTTTCTAGGGTGTGGTAAATATTATAAACATCCTAGTAATAATCATGTTCTAATTTTTTTAAGCTTCCAGTTGCCCTGAGAAAATAATTTTGAAGAATTCTATAAATACCAGATTATGAGTGAAGTTTAATATTAGTGTAACAATATATAGTTTATGCTATGGAAACAAATCTCAATATAGAAATGAGTATAATTGGGTCTATTTTTTCTGATTTTAAGAACTTATACTAAATTTTGTTTCTCCATAGCCTTCCCATTCTCACTGTGAATTCATGTTCCTCTGTGTACTGATATCAGAAGCTATTACCATGGAGATGATTGACACCTCACATTTATCTTCATGGCTTGGCAGCATTTTCTTAACGAGGGAAAGTGTCAGGAAAATTATCGACGTTTTTGGCCCCCAGTGGACTCTCCAGGATAATGTTCCTCTCTTTATGCTGGTTTTCCTTTCCTCCTAGAATGTAAGCAGTGGGAGTTAGCACTGTTGAAAGTAGAAAGCTTGACTTTTATTCTGTAATTTCTTTCAAAAAACCATTTTGGATTATGATGCTTTAAAAGGGTTTCAAATAATGGGCTTTCCACAACTGTTATTTTGTACATAAAGTTTAAAATCATTTGCAGCTAGTGCCAGAGGAAATGCCAGAACTGAATCTGTCCCATTTTCTCATAGTTTTCAGCAGTTGGGAACAAACCTATGTTGTGGAATATCATATTAGGAAAAGCCCAAAACATGGCTAAAGTACTGAGAGCTTTAATGTGATGACTTCCTGGATGGAAACTTCCTGAAAAAGGGTTTTATCCACTACCTTCACTCATCAGCATCATCAATTGAATGTTGAAAGATGCATGTGTGTATGTTCACGTGTGTGTTTGTGTGTTGTCTATGACTATGTGTGTGTGCCTGTGACTTTTTGTGAATTAAACTTTGATAACTACTCAAAAATGCTCATATTCAAAAATATCTTGCTTCTGTAATGATTTTTATTTTTTATGTGAAGTTGTCTTTGTCCTGTTTTGGCTTTCCAAACCTTTTCACAATGCAAAGGAGTTGTTTTTGATCTTTTAACTCCCATGCTCAGATTCCAAAGACAAATATCTGCAGTAAGGCATAGACAGTACTGTCAGCTTCCAAGTCATTTTACATATATTAACCCTGGGATCTAAGGGAAACTTCAAAAATTATTCCCTGTGAGGAACACTATTACATTTTCAGATACATATTAAAAAGAACCAAGATGGGACTGGATAGATGGATCAGTAGTTAAGAGCACTGGCTGCTCTTCCAGAGGTACCAGCTTCAGTGTCAGTTCCTAAAACGCATATTGCAGCTTACAACTGTCTGTAATTCTAGTCCTCAGTGATCCAAAGCCATTTTATGGCCTCTGTGGACTCAAAGCATGCAAGTGGGAGTCCACAAACATTCATGCAGACTCAACACCCATTTACATTAGAACTTTTTTAAGAACTAAGGTATATTAGTACCACAAATACATATCTACGTACATGTTACTAAAGTGAAAATTTTTTAAATAGGTAACAATTTCATCAAAGAAAATACAAAAATTCACACAGATGCCTGTTTGATACGGATTGGGAAGTGGGAAAATGGAAGCGGATGTCTCCACTATGGTGTGCATTGGGAGTGACCACAAAGCTGTGTTCAGTTAAAAGCACTGGTGTTCCTGTGATCTTTAGGTCAAGCCAGCAAGCTGTTGCACACTTGCATAAAGGCCTGCTATTTATTTTATGCTGATGGCATATTGTGCATAATGTATTCAGACTTGTCCAGTAGCCTTGACCTAACTGCATTAAATATGCACCTTAAGCTGGGCATGCCATGTTACTTGCCTCGAATCCCAGCACTCAGAGACAGGCTGATCTTTATAAGATGGAGGCCAACCTGATTTACAAAGTGAGTTCTAAGACAACTAGGGCTTTTACACAGATAAACCCTATCTCATTCCCCCCAGCCCCCACACGCATCTCAATGAGCCTCGTCTGTTCCCTTTCCAGGGCAAATAGAGCCCCGTTAGTATGAGCTATACACAGAGGCTATTGAACTACAAAGCTGTCATTTCATCCTGACTGGATTCGAATGGTATTTTGAGATTATTCATGTTTAGTGACTTTAAAGGAAATGTAAAAGCTGTTTGAGGAATCTTTTTGAGCAGTCACCTAGTAATTCAACTAAACATCTGCTCACCTGCAGTTGAAGCGATGACAGTCCCGTGGTTCATTTGGTTGACTCTCATGTTCTTCATCTATTTCATTAATACATGCTGATATGACATATCCACTCAAGCATCACTGCGTCATCACAGAATAACATTGCATTATTGCTAATAGATATTAACCACATTTTCTATCCTATTTCTGTCAATCTTTCATGTTTTCATGTTTAGTTGGTATGAACTACTCACCTGAACCTGAAAGGTTGCACCTTTATGACTAATAGATAAGAAAATCTGTTTAATTGATCAAGTGGCCAATACTGACGATAAATAACAAGAAGAAACCCATAAGTGGTTTTAAAGGAAAACCACAGGCTTGGAGAGTGGAGAGATGGTTAGAGATTGGCACAGTTGTTTTTCCAGAGGACCTGAGTGTGGTTCTGCCACTCTTGGTCTCTAGCTCTAGGGCAGTGGTTCTCAATCTGTGGGTGAGACCCCTTTGGAGGGTCAAACAACACTTTCACAGGAGTCACCTAAGTCCATTGGGAAACAGTAATATTTACATGACAATTCATGACAGTAGCAAAAGTACAGCAATGAAATGATTTTATGGTTCAAGTCAGCATAACATGAGGAACTGCATTAAAGGGTTGCAGCATTAGGAAGGTTAAGAACCACAGATCTAGTGGCTTCTATGCTTTCTTCTGGCCCCATTGTGTACCCATACACACTTAGATGCCCACACACATGCTCACACTTAAATACTTAATCTTGGAGAAACAAATCAGAATGATTGGTAATTAGTTTTATGAAGTATATCATGTTGGGACAAACAGACAAATTGGCTAATCAAAGAATTATTTTTCTGTTAAATCAGCTTTAGAAATGCTTCTTAGGTATATAGCATCATATTAGTGACCTTGCATTTTTCAGTTTTTATTGTTATCAGCTTTCTAATGCTTCGTGGAAAATGATTGATATCGAATCCAGGCCAGAGAATGTAAAAGACCCAGAAATTTCTAGTAACACCATAAAACAAGTAAATCAGTATAATTAAAGTCACCACCCAAGCCTAGCAGGGAGCTTGAAGTAAAAATAGCTAACCAAAACTTGGGAGAAAATAAGACAAGAAAGATAGAAAGTCACGATGTTCCCAAAACAACCCTCCCCCCCCCCAAAAAAAATAGCTCAAAATCATAGTATTAAATATTTCTGTCACACTCTCTCTGGGTGCATGCTGAGAAATTCACAGATCCTGAAAACTTAAGAATATAAATGGGCAGTCATGCACTATACTGCCTCATGTGTACACTGTTCCTAGGTTTTAACTAATGAGATAATGAGGAAAAGTCTCCATAAAGAATTATCTCAGGTAGTGCTGAGAGAGAGAGAGAGGGAGAGAGAGAGAGAGAGAGAGAGAGAGAGAGAGAGAGAGAAAGAATGGTATTGATGCTTTGCCTCTCTTTGAAATTAAAGTGATAGATTTTAGCATCCCAGTATCCACAATAGACTTTCCAAAAAAATAAAAAAATAAAAAGTCTACACTTTAATCTGATTGTACTTCTCTGTTTACTAGTTGACAGGAAACTTGGGACACATAACAATAATCACATACGAACAAGAAAACTAGAATAAATAATCCAGGCTCAGTAATCAGTAAACTGTAATGTGAAAGTAGAAGGAGAGAAAGAGGAGACTTACAGCGATTAAAAGTTTGTGAAGTTATTAACTGCCAAAGGATATGTGGTTATTATTTTGATCCTGGTCTGTACAAAGCCAGTAATTATCAGTTACACACATGAGGATTCATTATGTTCTTCTATATGTCTATAGATTTAATATTTGTATAATAATCATAGCAATGAAACATAATTGTGCATCTAATTACGTTTTTTAATGTGTATTATTAACCAACTACCTAATTAGTAGAATCTCTAACAGCTGAAATTGGGTTATCATTTCCATTATTTTTTAAATTATCTCTAATTGTATTTTTATTTCCTGGAATAAAGTAATTCCTTACATGAAACACTGATTTTTTTTTTCACATTTCTTGTTAATTTCAATTGTGTGTATTTATTACATGTTTGGAAAATGGGGTGTGAGGTAGTATAATTGATGCCTTTTTGAGGTGTTAAACACTTCTTCATTAACCAAGTCAATATTGTCATTACAAAATGTAGATATTTTTTCCATTATAGGGGACTGAATAGACTCTTTGAAAGGAGGAAGTCTCCTCTAAAATAAAGTGGAGTACAGTCACTAAACTAACTCTCCTTATGCTCATTGAAGTCAACTAGGGCGATATCTTGAAATCACAGACATTAATAAGAGTAAATTTGATGTCTGTAGACTACAGCAGTATATTTTTAAAGATATCACTCTAGTTAATTGATTATTTTTCTAGCCTATTCCTCAAAACATTCCTCAAAATCTGAGAGTTTGATGATCTTCGTTTCCTAGAATGAAGAATAAACTTAGAAAGCTTAATTGCATAAAGACATGGCCAAGATGTGACCTTGAGTCAGTTTTATTAAAGCGTTGCCAAGGATTCAATCCATATTTGAAAATTATATGCTTGTGATTCTTCACTGGAAATATGATATCCAGCACAGAAAAGTTAAAAGAATTTTTGTAATGTGGTTGCATGCACCTTATTAAAGCATGGGCTGCAGCAAATGTTTGATGTTTAAGGTGGGGCTAGACCAAAGTGCAGAGAGGTGATGTTATTGCCTCTGCAAAGCTAGGGAAACACATTTTCTGAGAAGCAATGTGGTGGAAAGCAGGGAGTTTTCCGAGCCCAAGGAGTCTGCCCAGGGGATCCAGGCCAATGCCTGTCTTGGGTTTCTGCTCTACAAACATTTGAAGATTTGGGCACCCTCTATTTTTCAGTATATATCCAAGCCAAAATAAGTAAAATCTGAGATGATTTTGTGTCATGTTAAAGCTTAAATAAACATGAAATAATTATCAACCTTTCCCCTTTTTAATTCAGCTTTTATTGATTTCTTTCCTTCTCTCTTTCCCTCACTCCCTCCCTTCCTTCCTTTTTCCTTCCTTCCTTCCTTCCTTCCTTCCTTCCTTCCTTCCTTCCTTCCTTCCTTCCTTCCTTTCTTCCTTCCTTCCTTCCTTTTTTCCTGTCTTCCTGCCTTCCAGTATTTATTTATACATTCATTCATTTACAGGATTCCCATTACAGTGATTGCAAAACTTACAGTTAGTTTTACTGAACATGTAGCAGTAGGTAGACTTGACAATGATAGTAACATATGTGCTAGGACAACATACACTTTCCTCCCATTCATCCACATTCTGTCTCTTTCACCACTCAAGTTATGGAGGATTTCTGTAATCCTTAGGAAACGGCAGTGTGATATTGACCTCTGATTCCCTATAGCACACATCTGCGAGTAGCAAACATGATATCAACTTAAAAGACATCTAATGGTGATGACTTCTGCCACCATTTATCTAGGTAGGGTTCTAGTGCCAGTTTCATCTGAGAAGTCATTAGAAAGCAGTGCTGTTGGTGATTCAAATGGGCTTCAGTGTCTCAGAGAATAATGTTGTCATGTGCATGTTACCGAAAGCTCCCATTTACTGGGACTAGTTTACAGATATGCCTTATATTTTTACATTTTCTCAGTCACTCTATGATGTATGTGTTTAATCTCATTTAAAATAAATGAAGAGATACTTTAGGGAGATTAGGTGCCGTGTCGCAGAGTGAATACTAGGTTGTAATTAAACTGTACCCATGCTGTCTAATGCATCAGTATGTGTGTGTGTGTGTGTGTGTGTGTGTGTGAGAGAGAGAGAGAGAGAGAGAGACTGCATTAGAGTAACAAAGAAAAACTGTTCAAACCTTAAAACATTGTTAAGTCAGGCACATCTACAACATCATTACAGTACGTTCCACCTTAAGTGAACCATTCTGCTTTAGAATTATAATCTATGTTATTCTGTTAAATGTATTCCCTGTGCTGTGCTACAGGGATTTTGTTTGCTCTCTAGTGACAGTCTACACCACTGTATCAAAGCAGGCTGATTCAGTCTACAGTTGCTTTGGATTAAGAAGCCTAAGTCCTTCATGTAAAATGTGGTCAATGAATTTCCCTTGAAATCATGAAAACAGGTAATTAAATTCTGTCATTTTCCCAAATTTTGACTTTATTCTCTTTGCTTGTTAGTTTTTTGGAAAGACATTACAGAATCTTGGAGTAAAAGGGGTCTCATTCCCCCAGCTTTTATGAGCATGCAAATACATTTCCTATACACTAGTGATTGCTCATACTAAATGAATCAATCTATCTTGACGTGGAATTTTTGAGCAGAATTTTTTTGATAACTCTGAAATGATATGAAAAATTTGCAAAGATATGAAGTGAAAGGCTAATGTATTCTTTTTGCCCAATCAGCCAGTTCTTAGTCTCTGCTCTGATTGGTACATTGAGGAAATGCTAATATGCTTGTGTAACCTGCTAAGGAGCATCAAGTCAACCCCCAGAAAGGAATAATGAGATGCTAATGGTCAGCTTGAGGGACTGGAATTGGATAGGATTGGAGAGGAGCATTTGTATCTTTTTCCAGCTGAAAGAGTATCTTCTCTCCTCATCTCAACACAATTACTGCTACCTGACAGAGAGGCCTGCGGTGGAAATTCTCCGAGGGAAGATCTTTGTATCATTATTACTATCAACACCCATTAGTTCATAACAGATTCTATAGTCTTTTTCTTAGTATATGCTCAATTACTTCTCCATGTATATTTATAGATTTGGAGTATCGACCACACAAAGCAGGGATCCTTTTCATTTTCAGGCAAGTTCAGCCTTAAGGACAATGTATTGCTGCCGTTCTGATAATGAACAGCCACACTCTACTACCCTCCCGATAACGAAACTACAATTTGCTTCTTCTTCCTCAGTGGATTGTCCAGGAGAAGCTGACCATCTAGAGTCTTCCATTAGTGTCCCTCTTAAGATAGGGAATGGACAACTAACTTCACAAGCAGAGACATAGCCCATCCAGGTGTATTGTGCTTATAACTCTGCTTCCAAGATTGCATTGTACTTTGGGTTAGTGTTTTATTGATTACGTAAACTATCCTATACAGATCCCAATACATTTCTGCTTCTTTCTCTCCAGAACATTCAAGATTATATGTAAATTGACATTTTAACTGTCTCTACACTAGGGCTAAACTTGTCCATTTTTCTGAGTTATGAAGTAGGGGGAACTGAACAGGCAAGAAAACCTTTTGAAGTATGTGAGAAGACAGAGCAAACATGAACTTGACTTGAGGGTTTTTTTTTTCCTACTTTTTCCTTTTTCCCTTCTGTCATTCTTTGGAAGACTTGGGGTTTCATGAATTTTCTACTCCCAAGCTATATATTCAGCTCCCATTTTACTTAGGACACCACTCAGTTCTCTGCTTTATTTATATCTATTTTTGTATGCCTTATTCTTGAGTCAAGGTCACCACATTTACCTGTCAGAAGGAGATTTAAAGGAATCTGGAAGATACTGCGTCAAATGATTGTTACTATTTATAGACAGTCTCTCCATGTGAAAGTTGGAAATTGGTGGGGCACTTAGTGGGCACCTTGCCCTTTGAAGGATTCACCCTCATTCCTGATGATGTTTCTATCAGTTCTGATGTCTCAAGACACGAAAGAGTCAGCAGTTTTCTTAAACCGCTTCTTCCATGGGAGAGAGGCACTGGGCAATGTACTTTGATGACCGTTATCTGAAAGGCCACCCTGGAAGAAGTTAGATACTGTCTCTGAGCCCATAGACTATCCTTGTTTCTTATAATTTCAAATAAAAAGACTGGAGAACGTTCTGATATCTTTAGGTCTTAACTAAAATATTACATTTTAGAATGCTTAAATATTTCTAAATGTTTTGCCTCAAGATATTTTGTATATCTATATTCTGTTTCATATTCTGCATAGTATGCAGTTATAGTAAAACTATATACTATTTAGACATGCTAATAATAACAGATGTAGTATTATTCTTTCTTTATAAAGACAATGCTTCGTAAGATAACAAACTGAAGAAGAATGAGCTCATTAGAGTTGAACATAAGAAATATTCTCACTTTGGTTCTCAAGCACCCATTTTTCCAGGCCTTTTGTTTGCATTAAAACATGTTCTTAATTGAAGCAATTTTGTGGTGCTTGTAGATATTTTCAGATGAGATATGATATATTTGAATATTATATACTGAACAGAAATTGATATTAAAGTATTACAGAAGAGACTTTTACAAATGTATTTTCCACATTGGGATGTACGTCAAAACATTTCTAAAGCCACCAAGTAAAGCACAATTCTGACAAGCAATGAAGAATTCAAAGAAGTGTATTAGGATTTTCATCTTAAAGTTGGATTTTTTTAATGCATAGTTTATATGTTATAAAAATAGGTCCTTTTTATTTCAGTTTTGTGCATTTCACGGGCTACTACACACTCAAATTGTAAAGTATTTCTGTCAGCCAATGAAGCTTACTCATGCTTGTCATGAAATTTCTGTATTGGTGGCTTCATTCTTTCCCAGCATGCAGCACCATGCCATCACAGGGAATAAAACTTTCCCCAGATCTGCTGGAGGGTCCCCGGGACTCACAGCCTAGACAAGGACCACTGATGTCTACCAGCCATCAGTGTGGCTTAGCCAGCCAGCCAGCCAGCCAGCCCTTTCCTGTAGAAGGATAACAGGGTCATTCTATACAAAGGGGGAAGTGGGCATTTTCCAGGATGGAATGTGGCACATGGAGTTGAAAAAAAAAAAATAAACAAATAAAAGATCCATGGGTTTCAACGAAATAGGTAAACTTAACACATTTTCTTGAGAATTTCCACCGTGCTTTGTCTAAGATGCCTATTTTGTAATGGGATACACGTTGTTTCCACACCAGTATCTAGGAAACATAAATAATTAGAGAGAACTTACAAAATTAAGTGTAGTATTTTAAAAGATGAGCTCAATCTTTCCCCATCACTTTTAGCATTTTGTTTTTGTTGCTGTTTGAGATAAGATCTCTCTGTGTAATCCTGAATGTCATGGAACTCTCTCCGTGGACCAGGCTGGCATCAAACTCACAGAAATCTACCTGCCTCTGACTTCTGAGTGCTTGAGTTAAAGGGGTGCACCACTGCATCCAGTGACTTTTAACTCTCCAAAATAGAATGGTTTTTGTTTCTTTAGGTTCAAGAATAAGGAATTTGATTGTTCAATTTATTTGCTGTAATTTCTGAATTTGTTTACATAGTTTTATTGTTTAATATAATTAAAGTAGATTGAGAGTCTTGTATAAGAAAGAAACTGAAAAAAGAAAAATTTCTTTTTTCAAATATAGAATTGCATCACTGAGACATAACTCCCATACTCAAAGCCATGCATTAATAATACACACGTGTTGGGGATAAACACACACTACGAAAGCACACGTGTGCCATGCCTCTGTCCTTCACCTAGACAAGTTCCTGTACTCCTCGTTAAGTCTATTCCTTTTTGTATGTGTGATTAAAACTTTTAAAGTAAGTTCTACCCTCTTCACAAATATTTAAAACGGTGATTGTATAAATTCACTGCTGCCTTGAAAGTCAACATGTGTTCAGGGTTCATTCTTGCCTTGTGATATGAAGTTCCTCATATAAAGGCATGTTCTTTGTAATTTCACCCTAGTCATCAAAAACATTACGGAAACACGTGTCGTTGTTTTACTGTTAGGAAGTTAACTTTATTTTGAAGAGCACAGTTGGAGCTGGATCCACAGCTCAGCAGGGGGTGCAGAGGTTCTGGGTTCAGTTCAGAGCACCCCCACTGCAGCTCCCAGGCATCTGTAACAAGGTCAGGGTCTCCAGTGTGCTCGTCTGGCCTCTGCGGGTAACATCGTGTCCAGGGTGCATTTATAGACTTTCAGATGAACACTCATAATCATGAAATGAAAATGAATGAATCTTTAAAAAGTGTATCCTTGCTTTCACAATACTGTCTTCCTGAGAGACAGATGTTGCACCCGTAGCTTTTGTGCTCATGGCAGAAGAGCAGCATGCATTTGTTGTTGTGGCAGAAATAATGTTTCTGTGTTTATGAAATGTCTCAGAGGTGCCTTTTGCCGTCTCTACCCTCCCGAAAAACCTCCTGATAATTACATGCTAGTTAGTCTCAGTTAGATTTTTTTCTGCAGTTAATATATTCATCCAGTGCCCTTAAATCATGTGAATTAATGTTCTAATCGGAACCTTGGGAACTGGATAGTAAGGAAATAAAGCCATTGTCTTTATAGTACTAAGATTAGGTGGAGAAAAAAAAACTGTAAATAATAATTAGATAAAAATGCCAAAGAAATTGTCAGTGCTGTGATGGAGAATAATGCTGACGACCAGATGCAGAGTGATGGGCAAGGATTATCCTGGGAGAGAGTGGCAGATCTGAGGTGGAAGAGGTCAAGAGAGAGCCACCATGGGACACTCCAGGGGATGAGTGTGCAGCAGAGCAAGTGGCTAAAACTGAGTATCACGTGGGCAGGGATCACACTGCAGCTTGCTTCTCTTCTCACGGTGTATCACCAGACCATTCATTTATCACTGAAGTACAGGACCATAAGAGGGACCCTGGGAGAGGTCATAGTAATTTGATGATGTATTTGTGTGGTTTTAGGGGGAGAGTTTATAGTAATTTGATGACGTGCTTGTGTGGCTTAAGTCTTGCAGATTTTACTTTCTTCTTCCATTACTTCTTTTCCTTGTATTTTATAAAAAATGTTTATCCTAGATGGCAGGAGGTAGGCAGGGTCTATGCTGCAGTTAGAGGAGATCCAGGCTGCAAACTCCTGTTAGAGAAAGGAGCTGTGGTGTGACTTTTGAGGTACAAGACCCAGATTCATCCTGCTGCAGTAGAACAAAGGATTATGTCTTCCTATGATTCCACAAAGAACTAAGCTGAACAAGTGAGAGTGGGAGGTACATGATGTGGGGACAGAGATGTGAAGCTCGGGAGATGGGGGGGGGGGGTTAGTGGGTTGAAGTAGTAGTAAGGCTGATAGTGATGATGCCGCACTTCCTGAGTTTTAGTCAAGACTGGAAGGTTCATTTTGGAAGGTTCTCATCTCGTTGGCATTTGTTGTTGTTATATTTGATTACTTTTACATCATTCATTACTATCAAGCTGGAAAACAGGATTTAACAGGGACTTGAGGGTTCTTAAACAAAGTATCAATAGAGAAAAGAGTTGAAAGCTTATAAATGGAGTTCCAGTGATGTGTTCCGGGCTTAGTCCAGTAAGTGGACATGAGGGTGCAATGCACAGTGGCTAGCATGAAAGTAAGTGACCTCAGAGACCCCTGAAATGAGAACAACAGAGAACATACCCCTAGCAGAGCAAACAGGACCAAGGTGAGAGCTCAGGTGGCACTGGCATTTTTGACATGTAATTAGTGGTGATTCAGCAGGTTGCAAAGAGGTCACATCCTTTTGCTAATGTTCTAAAGCATTAAGAGTCTCATTATACCATAGAGAATCACATTAGAGCTGGGGAATTTAGAGGAGGGGCTAGCTTAGGAAGAGACATTTACATGTACCGACAAGACACTTGTATACAAGGAACAGTCTGTTTCTGTAATTTTTACCTTCCTTCCTTCCTTCCTTCCTTCCTTCCTTTCTTCCTTCCCTCCTTCTTCCCTCCCTCCCTCCCTCCCTCCCTCCCTCCCTCCCTCCCTCCCTTCCTTCCTCCCTTCCCTCCTCCCTCCCTCCCTCCCTCCCTCCCTCCCTCCTTCCTTCCCTCCCTCCCTTCCTTCCTTCCTCTTTTACCTCCTCCCTCCCTTCTTCTCTTCTTTTCTTCCTCCTTTCTTCCCTCTCTCCCTCTCTTCTCTCTCTCCCTCTCATTTTGTTGGAGGTGATAAACATATAACCTAGGACATTGTGCATGTTATGACAAACAACATTGAGCACAAGCACCAGCCCTCGATTACTTTTTCTTGAGTTAGTTTTAGTTATTCCTGTGTACAGGACCAACCATTATCCATTGAAAGGAAGCTCACAGCCAACCATTGGACTAAGCTTGGGGTGGGGTGGGAGCAGATGGAGGAGTTAGAGAAGGGACTGAAGGAGCTGAGGGGTTGCAGCCCCATGGAAGGAGCAACAGTGTCAACAGGCCAGACCCCCTGGAGCTCCTAGGAACTGGACCACCAACCAAAGAGTACACATGGAGTGACCCATGGTGCTGGCCACATATGTGGCAGAGGATGGCCTTGTTGGACATCAGTGGGAGAAGATGCCCTTAGGCCTGAGGGTGTTCGATGTCCCAGTGTAGAGGAATGCCAGGGTGGGAAGATAGGAGCTGGTGGTGGGACACCTTTATAAAAGAGGCAGGGGGAGATGGCATGGGATAGAGGGGTTTTGAAGGGGAGACCTGGAAAGGGCAAAACATTTGAAATGTAAATAAAGAAAATAGCCAATAAAGTAAAAGATACAATTTTAATAAAATAAAAAATATAGTACCTTTGAAAAGAAAAGAAAAGAAAAGAAAAGAAAGGAAAGGAAAGGAAAGGAAAGGAAAGGAAAGGAAAGGAAAGGAAAGGAAAGGAAAGGAAAGGAAAGGAAAGGAAAGCTAACTTGAAGGTGAATCCCTGGTGAGGAATCACATCTTTGAAAGAATGAGAACGCAGGAGGGACTGGCCCCTGGTTCAGTAGCAGGATCTCCTGGTTCTCATTGGCCCCCTTTGTCTGGGAAGAGGAGGCATGGGATTTACAGTTGAGAATTCTTTGTTTTAACACTGAGAGGGGACAGTGTAGTATACTACAGGACCAACCATTATTTTGGAAAAATAATACCAAGACTGGAGCAATGGCTCCCCGGTGAATTGACTTTGTTCAATGAGAGAACCTGGCCTGGGTTCCCAGCACCACAGGGCTCCTTAGAACTTTCCACACAGAAGTTTCAGGAAATCTGCAACAGGTTTTGTTTTGTTTTGTTTTGTTTTGTTTGTTTCTTTTCCTGGGTGGTTACCAGACAAGAAGTAGGCTTGGGGAGCAGAAACACATTTTTTTTTAAATGTACTGATTTTTCTGATTTATTTTTTCTACGTTTCTTAACTGTAAACTGCTTAAAAGAATGTTTCTAACAGACAACTTAAAAGAATGTTTTAAATTTGAAATTAAAAGACCTTTAAGACTCACATTGAAGGAATTTAAAATGTTGTTAACAAGCATGTGTGGGGTTACATTTGACTTCTGCTTCAATGTGGAATGGCGAATACTCCATGAGGCTCATTCATACCTCATGAAAGTTAGACATTTTTTGTTTGTTTGTTTGTTTTGTTGTTTGTTTGTTTTTCCGAGACAGGGTTTCTCTGTATAGCCCTGGCTGTCCTGGAACTCACTTTGAAGACCAGGCTGGCCTCGAACTCAGAAATCCACCTGCCTCTGCCTCCCAAGTGGGATTAAAGGCTTGCGCCACCACCACCTGGTTTAGACTCTTTTTTATTGAGAAATCAGGTTGATTTTTTATTTACTTATTCTAATTATCTTGAGTCCACTTTTCTATAAAAATAATAGACACTTAATTTTTTTTTGAGTATTTTCATCTGGGAGCAATACATACCTACATTTGTAAGCCACGTCCATGATAGCAAAACATGTGTAACCTTTGAAGTATTTCTATTTTTATCTTATATTTATAATTTCTTGTGTGCTTCCAATGCTTTCCTTGCCTATGTGAAAGGTGCGATGGATTTGTGTACCTGACATGATATCAATTTCTTTTAGTTGGTTAAGCATAACCCACCTGGGCAAGATCTTAAGTCCTGTGGTAGACTTTGTACTCTTCCAGACAGCTTATCAGCTTCTTTGCAGGCTTCTCAACCTGAATTTTATAGTAAAGGTGAATATATTTGTGTTGCTTGCTGAGCTCATATTCTGAACAACTACTGCTCTCTGGTTCTATGTGATAACTAGAAAACAGAACGTAGTAAGTCCAGGGTCATTATTTCCAATCAAAGCAGTGCTATGTGGGTCTTATAAATATGCACATACATATATGTATGTACCTATACATTAATATATTAATAGGCATATTGATTCAAATGCACACATTGACAAAGTGTATTTTAAATGCACAAATGAATGTTACTGTGTGATCTTTTTTTGCTTGTCTTAAAGGAACAAAGATATGAATGTTTTGGTTTTTTCGATTTGGTTTGGTTTGGTTTGGTTTGGTTTGGTTTTTTTGAGACAGGGTTTCTCTGTGTAACCCTGGTTGTCCTGGAACTCACTTTGTAGACCAGCCTGGCCTCAAACTCAGAAACCCGCCTGCCTCTGCCTCCCAAGTGCTGAGATTAAAGGCGTGCACCACCACCGCCCTGCTATGAGTGGTTTTATTGAGTACCAAGAGATAAATGCTGTTTCCAGCTAAGAAGGGTTTATCTTGATTGGAATGAGACTATTCCATCTTCTTTTCAGAATGAACATCCTTCCAAAGCTGAATGCAGGCCAGGGCACACAACTGTTTCAGTGTTTGCTTTTTGCCTCTCTATCAAAATGAGTGATAAACAGATTATAAACATCTCGACGCATAAAAATGAAGTTTTAGAGAAGAAGGCCAAAGGGAGATCATATTATTTCATTTTAAAAAATGAATAAATAGCAAATGCTTTTGCTAACAAAGTGAATTAACCCATCAGTGGCCATTTGAAACCAGTTGAGTTGACGCATAGTGAACTTGATGTATGAGCAGCAAGACAGATTTGTCAGAATTCTGCCTTTAGAGCCATATTGCTTGATAATTCTTCTCGTATTGGAATAGCCATATTGCAAACATCCTCAGGATCTTGGTCCCTGAAATCTCTGTGGATAGTTTTAGGGAGGGGATGGGGAAGAGTCGCAGTAGGGTTTCGCTCTGTAGTCCAGGCTTACCTTAAGCTTACAGAGTTTGTCTTGACCACAGGGTCTTTGTTTACAACTGTGAACCACCACTGTTTTATTTTCCAGTGGCATATGCAAATGACTAAAACATCTAAATTCTTCTCACACATGTTTTACCTCTTGGTGTATTTTGCTGTGTTCCTTGTAACTCTTAAGGAAGTATTTGAAGATGTAAATATTTGTCCCTTGGCAATTTATAATATTTATCTCCTTGTCATAGCATATAAAACATATTACTTTGTCTGCAGAAACATAACAATATTTGTCAATAATATGAACTAAAATTTTGTTTCTTGAAGAAATAACCACTTTAAAAAAAAAGTATTGTAAAAGTGCAGTTAATGGTTGATGAAGCAAATTCAATTTCATGGTAACAACCAGGCTTTTGTAAGGTTTCAACAGTAGTTGAAATTAGCACTTGAACTGTACACTAGAGTGTACATTTATAATATGTTTGAGCAATAAAAAGTATCACTTTGACATATATGTTTTAAAGACTAAGTTTACAATTAAATTTTTAAAATGCACACATTTTTCTCCTACCAATTTCAAAGCCTTCCTATAGAAATTATATCTCTTCCAATAGGAATTTCATATGCTTTCACTTGTTTAACTATAATGTCTTATATTTAGGTTTATTATTCAAAGTAATATGAAAGATGAGCTGTCTTCAATGTAAATTGATATTCTTACATACACTACCAGTCTCTATATCAATATAATACGTAGCCAGGGAAATTTAAGGAGTTTGTATACAATAGCAAAGTTAGTATCATTTTGATCATGGATGGAGCCATTGATTTCCTTTATTGATGAATAGGAATGACAATTTCAGAGTAGTACAAGCTGTTCACATTATTTGTTGTCATTGTGCTTTAAGCTCTTTCGGGTTTATTTTTAAATATCCTTCCTTCCCTTCCCTTCCCTTCCCTTCCCTTCCCTTCCCTTCCCTTCCCTTCCCTTCCCTTCCCTTCCCTTCCCTTCCCTTCCCTTCCCTTCCCTTCCCTTCCTCCCTCCTTCCTTTCTTCCCTCCTTCCTTCTACCCTCCCTCCCTCCCTCCTTTACTACCTTCTTCCATCCCCCTCCCTCCATTTCTTTCTTTTTCCCTGCCTGCTCCCACCTTGCCTCCCTTTCTTTCTTTCTGATATATAATCTTACTTTATATCTCAGATATAGCCTAGAACTCACTATGTACCTCAGGCTAGCCTCAAACTTGTGGCAATCATCCTGTCTCAGACTCTTGAGTGCTGGGATTATAAGTCTGAGCTGCCAGGATCAGCTTTCATTTGAATTTTTAACAAGTCATTCTCAGTGTATCCAGGCTTTAAAAAAAAAAAAAATACTGGAGAAATTGCAGTGAAACCAGAAACCACAGTGCCCTACACTGATTGGTATATAATAGGAGTCAGGGTGGAGAGCTGGAATAGAGCCTACCCTGATAACACTTTATTTGGTAGCCTGCCTTTTATTTCAAACTGTACATTGATTTTCTGTTCCAGAGTGATCATCAGAAACCCTCAGTAAAAAGACATGGGGATTTAGATATGGTATATCCATTAGGCAAAGAAAGTTAGGAGAAGGGAAATAGGAAAGATTCATTCTCTGTTTGGAATTTACAATTTAAAAAGACCCTGATCATTTAAAAGATCATTGTCAAAGTTACATATTTCAAGATTCCTAACTCTGGTCTTGATCGCAGTTTTTTAGCAAAAATTTGTAGTCTTTTAAAACTTTTGTTTCATAAAATTCCACTCGTTGTTATGCTAGTGATTCTATAGGACAGGAGATTTTCATCCTTTTATTTAATTTTCATTTTTTGAGACAAAGTTTCCTGTATCTCAGAATATGTTTGAACTTGCTATGTAGTTAGTTATAACTTCAAATATCTAAACTTGTAAGCCTTTTTTTTTTCCTCACAGCCCTAGGGTTGTAGGCATGAACCCCACATCTGGTTTATGTGACACTGGAAATGGGAGCCAAGGTTTTTTGCATGCTAGGTGAATACGCCACCATCTAGTTCCAGGCTCTCCAGACTTTCTCCTTTCTCATCCACTGATAAGATCACTCTACCATCTAGTTCCAGGCTCTCCAGCCTTTCTCCTTTCTCATCCACTGATAAGACCACTCTACCATCTAGTTTCAGGCTCTCCAGCCTTTCTTCTTTATCATCCACTTTTAAGATCACTCTAGACTGTTGGTCCATAGGACTCCACTGATGGTGGACTGAATTGTCTTAGTTAGGGTTTTACTGCTGTGAACAGATACCATGATCAAGGCAAGTCTTATATAGACATCATTTAATTGGGACTGGCTTACAGGTTCAGAGGTTCAGTTCATTATCATCAACGCAAGAGCATGGCAGTAACCAGGCAGGCATGGCACAGGCAGAGCTGAGAGTTCTACGTCTTCATCTGAAGGCTGCTAATAGAAGACTGACTCCCACACAGCTAGGGCAAAGGTATTAAAGCCTACCCCCACAAGGTGACACCTACTCCAACAAGGCCACACTTCCCAATAGTCTCTGGCCCAAGCATATACAAACCATCATATGAACTCTTTTCCATGTTAGCTTCTTACCCTTGCCATGGTTTCTATTATGTTTCTCTTAACTTGGGAGGAAATGGTTTATTTCACTTACATTTTCATCATCTCCAAGGAAAGTCAGGAAAGGAATTCAAGCAGGGCAGTTACCTGAATGGAGGAACTGATACAGAAGCCATGGATGAGTGTTGTTTACTGGTTTGATCCTCAGGACTTCTTTAGCCTGCCTGCTCTCCTTTCTTTGTCCCTTCCTTCCTTCCTCCCTTTCTTCCTTCCTTTTTTTTCCTATTCTTTCTTTCTTATACAACCTGGAATGCCATCCAATAGTGTCCTACTCACAGTGAGTTGAACCCACACCTCCCCATCAATCATTAAGAAAATGCAGGACAATCTTGCCTGCAGCAAATCTTACTGAGGCATCTCCCTTCAACAGATAATCCTAGCTTATGTCAAGTTGACATTAAAAACTAGCGACCTTCCTATCTTTCTGAGATTTTTCTAGGAAAGAAATTTATACAATATCAGAATTGCATTTGGCCCACGCTGTTTTTAACATTGATTAGTCCTGTATTTTGATTGCAGGAAGTCCAAATCTCTGTCCAGTGTTTGAGGTTCTCCACCAAGAATCTGTTCTCTGCCTGCTTTTGCCCCCATTTTTATCTTATGAAAGTGTAAACTTCCACTAGACACATCCTCCCCTTTCTCTGACCTCATGCTATTTACCCTGAAGCACGGTAGCTCACTCTATTTACCCTTTCTCTGAATGTTACTGGTGGCTAGAGCTGCATGTATTGCTTAATTGGCCAGGCCAACCCTCTCCAACCCCATTTGATTGAAGTCTCTTTGGGAGACAGAAGCAGATCGTTTCTTTTGTATTTCCCACATGATTTGAATGATCAAGGGTACTCTGTGCAGGAAAAGCACTCCCGTGATTACTCAGTGTGTCCATTAAGTTTCCCAAGCACAACACCCTGTGTTATCCTTCATTACTCTGCCAGTCTAATAACCAAATAAAAGCTCTGAAAGGCCTGGCATTGCTTCTGCTTGAGAGACTGAATATTGGGTTTGCCAGAGTTCCAGGTGGTTGATCAAAAAACTATGCTTTAAATAGAAAAGTGAAATTGTTTAGCTTGTCAAATGGGAATACAAAAGACCAGGGGTTATTAAGGTTAATTGGAGAAGGAGAGGTAAGACAATTCAGACCTGTTTTTGTGTTGCGATAATGTAAGTGAATGTGGTAAGAAAAAATAAAATACCAATATGTATCCAAAATGGGACTTACTTATTGAGTTTCAAGTAGAGATAAATTCTGCATTCCCACATAGATTTGGGATAAAAGGGCAAAAATGCAGACCTACATTTCTTCATCTCTTTCCTAATTTTACTACTATCAAAGAGGGAGGGTGCTTCTTTGTTACTTTATGTTCTTTTTAGCACCTCATCATATGAAAATTTAACTGTTAATATGAATATAACGAACACAGATTATAGCAACTAGCCAAGAAGATATGTTTCCCCATAGAAAATAAATGGAGCGGTCATTATACAATACTTGGAAATACATGGGGGTGCAGAGGGATAAGATGTCATCACACCATCAGGTGGAGTGTATAGCTGAAATCTACAGCATTGAAGATGTCCACATAGGATGTGTTATAGATTACATGTATGTGATAACAAGCAAAGCACAGGTGCTTATTTTCATTTTAGAAGGAACAACATGGTACTTAGACATACAACTCTTTATACCAGCAGCAGGAATCTTAAGTAAGAGATAAAACATTGTGATAGCTTTACCAAACAGGCAATCAGGTAGATCATAGATCTGGTTCTATCATCCAACAGCAAGTTCTCTAACCTGTCAAAAAGCAAGAATCTATCTATGAGAAGCTGGAGTAGGTAAGAGATCTCAGATGCTGTTTTTGTGGATGCAAATCCATCCAGAGTAGACCCTGCTATATCCAACATTAACTGAAAAAGAAAATGATAACGTGGCTTTTGCAGAGACTATGAAGTAGCTGTGGCTTTTACACAGATAGCTGAGCTTCTTCCATGCAAAGAAGTTATTCTAAGAAATGGTCTCCCATAGTGGTGGGGAATGGTAAGTCTCAAGTCTACCAGGCTTACTGGCTCCTTGGGAATTCTTGAAGTAGATGTCAAATCCTTATGCTCGGAGGTCATGTCCAGGCAGAACTTCCTCTACTGTTAAGGTCCTGAATCTTATTCATTCTGCCCTCCTCTCCCATTCCCTCCCTCTCCTCCCCTCCCTCAACCAAACACATAGGGTTTTATCCACATTACTGAGTCTACTCGTTAAGTGTTCATTATATCTAAGAAAGAAGTTTGACAATATCTATGTTCTACTGTGCCAAGGTCTTCTAGCCTACTCAAGCTTAACATTTGAACCTAACCAGCACTTGAGCTATGAAAAATTCCTGAAATTCAACAAAAAGAATTCATTTTTAAAATTATTTAGAAAAATCCTAATTACTGTTGGAACTTTAAAAGACAACTTTAGAAACTGGAGATAAGGCTGCCCTTATAGAAGAGTTATACTAAGGAATATGGGTATGCTTGAATGGGGAAGTAGGACTAGATACAGCCCTACAAGTAAGATATGGTTTACTCTGTCTTTTGTTGGGATCACCAGGGAATATTCACACTTGCCGTCACAATAGTATTATTATGAGACCCTTCAGAGCCAGCAAGTAGAACTCATGTTTTTCCAAAGTATTGGAATTTTATGTTTTCTAATATCTATCTATGAAAGATATGTATACTATTATAGAAAATAAATGATAAGGATTTCTCATAAATATGTAAAAATATTTAATATATTATTTTTAAATACTTAAAAATTTCCAATATTAGTTATAAAAGGTTTATAATTTATTCTTTTACTTATTTATTTATTTATTTATTTTGCTCGCTTGTAGCTTTTCTGCTTAATGGCACACCAAAATCCCGGCTTTCAGTTTTACTTAGTAAAATACATTTCCTCAAAATGTAAATCTTGTCTCTTTTATTCTGCAATGAAGTCTACAAATGGTAGCTTAGTGATCATGTTGCTCATCAGTCATGAACACATAAACTCCAGGTTAATGTAATCATGCCAGGAGGATTCTAGGAAAAAAAGAAAAAAAGAAAAAAAAAAAAAAGAAATCGAATATGTCAGCATTATTGTGAAAATTTTTGTCCATGCAAATGAAAAATACCAAGGTTTTCTACCCTCATAACCTCTATGTGCTACACAGAAAAGTGGGGAAATATTTGGTGTTTCCACTGTTTACTTTAAGCCAGTGAGAATTATAAAGCTGGAAGAATCCTTCACAAACTGCTGACTGCTGGTGTTTGGCAAATCACACTGTTCTTTTTGCCCTTCTAAAATGAGATTATTATTCAGTAAGAAACAAGGAGGTTAACCATGATTATTGTTCTGATTAAGAAGTGCTTTAGGCCTGAGTGAAGCACCCTTAGGATGTGTCTGTGAGAGACTGTCTCCAGCAGGATGAACTGAGGGCAAAGATTCACCCTGAATTTGGTTGGCCCCATTCCAAAGGCTGACACCCAGGCTTGAATAAGAATGGAAACCAGCAACACTCCCTCCCCTCTGTTTGCTTCCTCTTCCTAAGAATGAGCCTACAGCTTCCCTATGGAGTGCCTTTCTCACCATCATGAGTTTTCTTGATCTTTGAGCCAACATAGCCTGCTTCTTCTAAGGTACCTAGTCACAGAAACAAAAAGATCAGAAGACATATGCCAAAGAGACACAAACAAAACATTTGTGCAAAACATTGCCCTTTCAATTAACTGCAAGTGTCCCTAGATCAATGCAATTTTCAACAATTCTTCTGCTGTTGTCTGTAAAGTTATTTATTTTATGGTTATGTGCATTAAGTCTGCAAGTATATGTGCCACGTGTCAGTCTGGTGCACCCTGGGAGGCCAGGCGAGGGTGTCTGAATCCTTGGAAGTGGAGCAAGAACTATTGTGAGCCACTGTGTTGGTGCTAGAAGTGAAAAGCCAATGCTCTGCTACCCATCTCTCCAAACATTACTCCTCATTTTTTAAAAATTAATTTTCTCATGAATTAATTCTTTCCTGTGCTGCAAATTGAGTCACTTGCCTCTTTTATGCTAAGCAAGCATTCTACAATTGACCTTCCCACTCCATTCCTAACCCTTAATGGCTAAGATTTTTCTTTTTTGTTTTCCTTTTCTTTTGTTATTCTTTGGTTTGATATTTGAGACATGGTTTCTCTGTGTATCCAGGGTTGGCCTTAAGCTTTGAATCCTCTTCTCTCTGCCTCCTCAAGTGGTAGGATTGCATGTGTGACCCATTGTACCTGTTTATTACATGTGTAATTCCTTACTAGGAATGTATCTGTGCTATCTTATTATGTAGTTGTGTGGTGTGAGTAGATCTCTTAGTTTCCATATCTTTTGAATACCTTTCTATAGAGAAGTCCTTACTGGTATGGATGATCTGTCAACAGGTGTTCAAATAATATTGATGGAAAAAATCAAGCCTATTTTTTTGTGTGAAAGATTTTTACTTATTTATTTTATGTATATGAGTACACCATTGCTTTCTTCAGACACACCAGAAGAAGACATTAGATCCCATTGTAGATTGTTATGAGCCACCATGTGGTTGCTGGGAACTGAACCCAGGACTTCTGGAAGAGCAGCCAGTGGCCTTAACCACTGAACCCCTTTTCAAGCCTGTTTTTTAATGTGTGTGTGCTGTCAAGGATGAGCAGAAGTTCACGAAAGATGGCTGAGCAGTTCTGCTATGATTTGGCTCTTTTATGAGCTACACAGGCACACAGAAAGCCCAGTTTTTATGTAGTAGTGATTTTTTTTTCAAGAATGAGAATAAACAGAAACTTTGATTTGTGATTTCAATGAAGTATGTAGTAAACTTAACAAATATTTTGATAATTTGCTCACATGGTTGTAGTATATTAGTGTGATTGCAATAATGACTACAGTAGAATTCAGCATAAACAGTATTCTCCAGAGATGAGACACATGGGAACCAGGAGGAGTGACTATCACCCATGACATGCCCTTGTCCTGAGATCAGAGCCCATAAGTGTTTCAAGTCGTGACTCACTATCTTCTGCTGAATTTTTGTATGCATTTTATTTCAGTCCTTTAATTGCGGTAGAGTTCTTAGCTGTACAGTAGTTTGTAATCATTTGTCTGAAAAATTGATTTGTGCCTTGAACACATAATTTTTTGTTCATCAATGAGATTAATTTATTTAAATTGTTCATATACAAATTACTGAGTAGAGCAACATTTTCCTTCCACAACAGGAGAAAAGCTCGTGAACAGCCCCGTTGATGGGCCAGTGCACATTTGCTTCTTGCTACAGAACATTTTCAGAGTCTGTTGCCTCTCATTTGACATTAGTTAGCATAGTGCTTGGAGAAATAATCAGAGTTCCTTAGCAGGGTCATCGATATTTTAAAGCTCAGCCCAGTGTTTGTTCGGCTTAAACAAACAAACAACAAAAACAAACAAACAAAATATTAACTCTACTTGACTTAACTTTGCCAGGCATCCATTTTATTTCTAGATGAGTGGCACTGCAAGAATTTCAGCCAGTCCCAAGTCAGAGATGAATTTCTATTATGTTCTGAGATACCCCCTGACTGGGGGCAGCACTGAACTAATTTTGCTGTTGAATAATAGTTAATTAACCTGTCATCCCACATGGAGTAGACTAGAGAATTCTAGGTGATGGTCTCTCACATGATGTGGCTGCCCTTGAGGATTATTTTTATCTTCTTCTTTGGTTCAGATCTCCCCCTGTTATCTAGGTTTGGCTACCAGAGAAGAGTTGTTTGAGCAGAGCAGTGTTGAGATTTGGAAAACTGCTATATTGCAACTGCTCCTTCATCTTGCAGTGACTTTGGGAAAGCCTGGTTATGAGCCGACTGCTCAGAGCTTTGTCCTGTGCAATCGTGGTCCATTTTTTCCATGATGTTTCTTCATTGCTTCTTAGGGAATTGATTTTTCTTTACTGTGGATCACCTTTCCCTTGGTTCAGTCCACTTAAAATGAAGAGGGAAAAAATAAAAAGCTGGGGCAAGATCACAAACCATCTGGGAAACTGAAGAAAAAGTAGGTACTTCTAATCCCATGAGACTTATATGATGGAGAGAAATTGTGACCTAAAGCAAACACGGCTCACTCATGGACTCATGTGATTCTGTGAGCAAAAGCTGACCACCAGGCCATAGCTTTAAGACGTGATTTTCTTATAAAGATTACAATTACAGAGTTGTTTGTTTCATAGCAACTCTGTCCACCAAATGCGATCTGTTCCTGATTCTCAGATACCCAAATTAAATGTGTAGTCTTGCCTTTCCCATACCAGTGTCATACTCTGTTAGTGGCAATATAGTTCACTGCCTGATCATGTAGTTCCTAGTTGATCATACATTTGGTAAGTGAATTGCTGTGGCAGTTGACATATTGAACTCATTTAATGTGATAATTTAAAACAACAGCCTGGTATTTTTCCTGTTATGATCAGACTGTATTGAATTCATGTATAGGTATGGGAATTGCATGACTTTAATAGACAGTAAGAGAAAGCTATGATGAGACTTGCTTGGGAGCAGCATAGGATGGGCATGGGCAATGTCCTGGATTTGAGGTGTGTAGCAGTTGATGAGCCAGGCTCAGAGGCAAGACATGTGAATCTATTTTGACTTTCACATTTGTCATGACAATAAAAGTCACGGCTTGTGTTCTCAGTTGTTAAAAAGGCAAGCTTGACAATAGTGTTTAAATTTTATTGCTGAGAATATAGCCTTCAAAAATGTATAATGTTTGCATGGAAATAGATTTGGTCTTACAGATACTATGAGATTTTGATCTTTAAAAAATGAAACAAAAATTATAGTAAGAATAAAGTAGAACAAACAACACTCCAAAGGACATTCCTGAATTTGTAACCTTAGGAATTAGTTTTCTGCAGTGTTGTGATTGGAAAATACAGGGCCTGAGAAGACACCCCATACACCATGATCTTTTAGCTTCTTGTCATACACTTTCTGAAGAGCTATATATTCAGAGCTGGTAAGATCATTGTCTGAACAGGACATTATCTGATGACACTCGAAAAGTCTTTAGACACAAAAGATAGAAGGGAATGCTTCATTGCCCTCCTTGGATGGCATTCCCCCACCCCCGGAAGTCTAAGCAAGATTAATGTTCTTTACTGACATGATAACACCTCAGGCTATTTAATGACTAAACAGTATATGAAGAGTGGGAATCAGGATGTGGTTAATAAAATGTATCACCTGAATTTTTTTTTAAATACTATCAGTTTGATACTGTTCTGGAGGTAATGATATTCAACTTGTGAATGTTTTATATAAACCATTTATACACTTACATATACATGTTGGTTTTCTTTGAAATGATAAATCATCTCATATTTGCATTCTCTTTTCCATCACAGGAATGTGCTGGCATTTCCTGTTCTCTTCAGCTCAATCCCGTGAGATTTGGCTGTATAATTTTTCTCTTTAATGTATAGGAGAAAGTCTTAGAAAGAAACACAAAAAGTTTCAGCTTGCATATTATGATTCCTTAATTTCTCATGATCAAAACTAGTCCCTAATCAAATATAAAAAAGTAGCAGAGTTTCATACCATCAATAGATTCAGCTTCAGGAAAGCCAGGTATTAGTTTTTGAATGAGCCAAGTTAGTAAGGAAAATTACCCACATATGTCAGGTCCTAACAGCTGTATTGAGATGGCAGACCATGAAAAGTGTCAAAGTGTCAACTGAGAAAACTCTATAGAGGTATTAATGTGGAGAAGGATAACATCAGGATATCAGCACAGACCCACTTAAGTAAATAGAGGGAAAATGTAGGCAATGCAAATATGTGATTTTCAGAACAAGAAAGAAGACTGACTAGATCAAGATGGCCTGCTTCTGCAAACTGTGGGTCAGATCACAGTATGCTGAAATGATTGGAACTCATTGACTCCTTTTGCACACTGTACATGGGACATCATCGCTAAGCAGCACTGTGGGAATGCATGTCATATAATTTGTGTTCCTCACATAGCAGTCCTTCATTCTCTATCTGTACTAGAGCTTCACACTGATAGGTGATAGTCTATTTACATACAAATTAGCTTGCCATTTTATTTTATTTTATTTTATTTTTATTTTATTGGTTAGTAAATTCTATCTTTTTTAAAAATTAGATATTTTCTTTATTTACCTTTCAAATGTTATCCCCTTTCCTAGTTTTCCCTCTGAAAAATTCCTATCCACTCCCCACCCCCCACTCCCGTTTCTCCCCAACCTACCCACCCCTGCTTCTTGGCTCAGGGATTCCCCTATACTTTGGCATAGAACCTTCACAGGCCTCTCCTCCCATTGATGACCAACTAGGCCATCCTCTGCTACATATGCAGCTAGAGCCACGAGTCACTCTGTGTGTTTTCTTTGATTGGTGGTTTAGTCCCAGGGAGCTCTGGGGGCATTGCTTAGTTTATATTGTTGTTCTTCCTAGGGGGCTGCAAACCCCTTCAGCTCCTTTGGTACTTTTTCTAGCTCCTTCACTGGGGACCCTGTGCTCCATCCAATGGATGACTGAGTATCCACTTCTGTATTTGTCAGGCACAGGCAGAGCCTCTGAGGAGACAGCTAAATCAGGCTCCTGTCAGCAAGCTCTTGCTGGCATCTGCCATAGTGTCTGGGTTTGGTGGTTATTTATGGGATGGATCCCCAGGTGGGGCAGTCTCTGGATGGTCATTCCTTCAGTCTCTGCTCCAAAACTTTGTCTCTGTAACTCCTTCCATGGGTATTTTGTTCCCCCTTCTAAGAAGGATCGAAGTATCCACATTTTGGTCTTCCTTCTTCTTGAGTTTCATGTGTTTTGGAAATTGTATCTTGTGTATTCTGAGCTTCTGGGCTAATATCCGCTTATCAGTGAGTGCATATCATGTGTGTTCTTTTGTGATTGGGTTACCTCACTTAGGATGATATCCTCCAGATGCATCCATTTGCCTAAGAATTTCATTTCTTCCAAACAGAAGAGCCGTGCCTAAAACAGCAGCGAGTATGTCTAAAATCTGGTGGAGTGATGACTAGTCACTCTATCAGTTGCATCACTATGCAGGCTTCAGTCAGCACCCCCTATAGTACTAGTGATTCTCTAATACTGACAGCCATGTTTTAGAAAGTTAAGTTCCTTTATGTGATTCCTGGATGTGTGAAGGAGTGGCTCTCTGATTCTTATACCTTCTCTTGATCTCTTTTGTTCTCTTTGCTTTATCTGATTTTGTTTATCTTATTAAATTCTATTTTATTGTTATCCCCTAGAAGCCTGTTTGGTTTCTGACAACAGACAGATGTGCGTGGTCCAGATGGAGGGAGAAGAAGAGAGGCACTGGGAGGAGTACAGGGAAGGGAAATTGTAATCAGGATGTATTATGCAAGAAAACAATTCTCAATAAAAATATGACTGCCTTCCAGAAACATAACAAATACATTAATCTATAGTTAATGTGAGTTTAGAAACATTTATAAAGCAGTCAGAGTAAACAGAGTATTTTCATAAAAAAAAAAAAAAAAGGTGTTTATTCTGGCTTCAGATAACAATTAATGTCTTTCTGCTTCAGAGTCCATTTGATTTCTGCTCTTTCTTTAGTTTTCACAGTGTCAGGAAAATTCTAATTCAGATAGATAATACATTACTGAAAAAAATACAATTAATAAATTTTTGCCATTCAATGATAATCTCTTATCAAGCTAAGAATACAATATCTGGAAAATGTTATTTTCATGCTCCACTAAGAGTTTTAATATGATTTTCCAGGGCTAACTGACAGGTCCTGATCTGGCTGGAATAAACAGAAAAGCCTTTCTGAGTACCATTTTTAAAGTGGTGTATATATATCATCCAGTACAGTGGTCCAGTAGAGAACATAGCACACATGCTATGTTAGAGATAGTTTTCTAATCATGCTCTCTTCAGCATCAAAACCAGTAAATTCGTCATTCATCTCCTTTTCTAATTTGCTTGATATAGGTTTTTCAATTTGTTTTCTAATGATCCTGTAACTTTAGTTAGTATGCACTTTGATATCTTCTATTTCATCGCTAACTTTACTAATTTTGGTAATATGTTTCTCATTGTTACTTTGCAGAAAGGTTTTGGATCTCTTTTGAAGAACCAGCTCTTTACTTCATTACTCCTTCATATTCGTCTATTTGCATCTATTTCAGTCATTTATGGTCTGATTCATTTCTGTCTGCAGAGAGTTGCTTTGCTTGGTTCTCAGATGAACAACTTAATGATGCACCTCAAACCCTTAGGAAAACAAGAACAACCATCTATCTTTAATAGTGTACCTGTAGTGTGTCTCATTTCTGACTAAACTCTGATTTTAACAAGACAGAGGCACTGCTATAATTGAGACTGCAGGTGCTATAAAGTGCAAATAGTTGGAAGTTACCTCACACTGAGAATGTGTTGGACATGGCAACCAGTAGTTGGGACACCCTGTGGTTATTTGCACTGTAACCTTAGTGTGCTCATAATAGGTTTTAATGTGTAACTTTAATCAACTAAGTTAACTACTCCATCCTCAACAACCTAACCAAATGCTAAGATAATTCTAGTTCTGTTTCATAGTTGTTAAAATGAAGATTAGAAGGGTTAACAGCTATTATGTTATTAACCAGTATTCCACAAATGGTGTGTGTAATGTGTTTAGTGGGTAGGCTTAAGTCATAACCCTTGGTGCTCCTAATTGTGATTTTTATTTGAAAATGGGATCTATTGGCTATAATTGAGATATAAATAACTTGAGATTAAGGTAGATTTTTGAAGTCAATAATGGCCATATAAGCAAATGAAGATAAAGAATGAAATAATCATGGAGGAAGAGACAAAGCTTGAAGCTATGTTAATTCAAGTGATGGAACGTCAGAGTTGACCAGCAACCCTCAGAATATAGGAGATCAGCAAAGGATAGTTTCTATGTTGCAGTCATAGAGAGACCTAATTCTGCCAATTTCTTGGCTTTAGATGTCTAGTGTCCAGTACTATGGGATTACGAGACAGTCCCTGAATTCCTATGATAAATAATCAATCAAACAAACAACAAAAGCAAATGAAACAGTTTAAAGAAGTGCAAAGGAAGGCATTTTTATAAATAGATGCTATAATTGCCATGATGACTCTACTAGAACTTTCCTGAAAATAGTAATGAAATTCATAGTGTCACATACAAAATTTTAAAACAATACAACAATTGTGGATAGTTTGAATTTGAAACAATAAATGCCTTTTAAGTAAGGCCTGTTAATAGTGTAAAAGCTTAGATATACATCCAGCACAGTGTCTCTTTGTAGAAATTAGACAATAGTGATGAAATTAAAAACAAGTAGTTGTGTGAATGAGAACATCCGTAATATCCGTTTTTAATTAATCAAAATTATTTAGGTGATATCAATAAATTGATTCTAACAGTCCTTTGAAAAAGGTTTTAGAATAGCTAACATAGTACTAGAGAAAGAAACTAAGCTGGCTGGCTTCTACCCTCTAATTTGAAAAATATCTAAAAAGCTCAAGAAGTCAAATAGTGAGGTGTGAGATAAAGTAGTGATGCATTAAAGAATGCAAAATAGGATCATACAAAGTGAGTCAAGTGATTAGCATTGTCTTACAATGTTGTAGTTATAGCCCGTCGTCCAGCAATTTCATTATTTTCCAGCAAATTAGGATTAAAGCAACATTTATACCAGCTGTATATGTAATCACCCCAAACCCTAAGCAATCATGGTATCTTTCAATTACAGAATGAATAAATTCCGACCCACTAGTCCCCACTTTATACACAGGGCACCTGAGCCCCAATCTCTAACAAATACTTGCATTACACATAGAACAAAAACCTGTTCTGTGCAATGTTTCTTCATTAATTTATAGATTAATCATAATTAGCTTAACAACAATGACAATTGAACAGTTGTAGCTATATACTATAATAAAATTGCTGACATTGCTACTCTTAGATTTGGAAGACATTATTAATGTATTACTTGACCATGGCCGCATGGATACCTACATGGTATAGTTGATTGCATTGTAGACACTGTGGAAATTCTGGACAGAGAGATGACTTATGTCCCAGGAAGAGCTGTATAGCTTGCAAATTTTTCATGTTATTCAAAATGTAGTGAAATTTAAAGCTGTGCATAGTTTATTTCATTTAGTACGTTCATGTCTTAGATGACCGGGGGTAACTGAAACCTGAAAACACAAAACTGCATCTAAGGCACTTATGGTTTGTGTGTGTTGAGGGTGATGGTACTTTGTATGTATATAGTGTGGCAGTCAGTGACTGAAGGAATAAAAATCAGATCGACAGAAGAATTTTCTGCATCTGAATTGTCTGAGATAGAGTAACACCAAGAAAGATGTTGTATTACTCCAGCCTCACCAGTTGGCGCCATAACATCAACTTCAAACACCCTTCCATGGTGACATATAAAATTAACAGTTCCAGTTGGAAGAGGTCAGTGGTTGATTTGGGTCTGAGGACTAGATAGTATAAGAGACACAGTGGAGAGGTGTTTTTTTTAAGACAATAAAACAATTGTAGTATGTTGTTATGGTGGTCACAGTAAGACTAATTATGGGGAAAATACCAGAGAAAACCTGATGCAGGGAAAGTCTAAAATGTGCCTTGTGAGAGTTCCCAAAACTGTCTAGAAACTACATTCCGATAAAGTTTATATCCCAGAAGGAAGGGAAATGAAAAAGACAGGAAGGCAAAGAAAAGTAACATTGGGTACATACCTCAGAATAAGGAATTTGGTAATGTATCATGATGCTCTTTATATTGCACAATATTCATAATAGGATACTACTTTGATATAAATGGGTACTGTGGGACAGTCTGAGATTTTTCTGTAAATCTGAATGTTTTTGTTATTTAGTCCTGTGTTATTTGTTTATATCGTAATGCTATTGCTTGGACATTCTGTGGAGTGGACCTTTTGAACTGTCTTAAGGAAGGCCAGTCCTAGCTTGTCCAAAGGACACAGTCTATTCCTACACTATTCTAATGGCCAGAAATCTGAAGCTCTGGGCAGCCTGTAAACTTATGAAGAGGCTCAGCCTTCCTTTCCTTCCTAGTTTTGGTGACTTAAGCCTTTCCTTAATATTTTGTAAACTTTCCAATGCACCACTTGAACAAGCCTCTGTGTACACTCCTGCTTTCTGTGTTGCTCTGAGTTCTGCTTTCCACATGTTAAATGACAGGCACCATTGCAATCACAACACATGCAAACCTGTATGCTGCCTTTCTGTTATCCTTACTTTCTGATTGCCTCTGCAAAGAACATCATTCCAAGAAAGCCTCAGTTGAAGTTGCAGAGGTTGTGACTTTTGGGCAGCTATTCAAACTATTTCTACCAGGCCATAGGTATAAGATATTGAAGTGCGTCCATGGTGTTGCAAAGGAACCATTACCGAAAATATATCAGTTTATAGTGCAGATGGGCTCACAGGCAGCCTACTAAGCATTACAACTCTCCTAATAATGGTTATGAGGATAATTCATATTATTCACATGCCATATTATTCACTGGTATAACTGTTCTTTATTTTTGGTATTATGATTATCCTTTATTTGTAGTTGATGAAATCCCAGCACCAAGACTAAACAGACTTGCCTAAAATTTGGTAGCTGTTGAATTCCAAATCTATGCTAATTAATAATGTTTACAGAAAATCTCTTTTCAGACATTCACAATCTATAGACATGGGGGGGGGGTGTTTGCATGAAGTGTTTTGTCAGCTTCTTGGTGTGAAGATCTGTCAGTCTTATCTTGGAGGATGTCCTGACACTGATCACTACAGCTTCTTTAGTTTTAGGATGCTGGGTAAAATCTCCACTATCTAACCATCTTCCCTTTTTTTCTTTCTTTGTTGATTTCCAATCCCTCTATACTTTCTTATCCAGGTTACACTCCCATAGGTATAACCCTCCAGCTACTCTACCCTACAGACACACACATGCATTTATATCCAGTTGATTTTTGTCTTCCCCAAAGGCTTCAAAAGTGAGCCTTAATAATGGAAAGATTGGTTAATCCACTTTGTGAAGAAGTGAAGCATTTCCAGGAGCCATTACAAATGGGGAAATGTGAAATAGATGTGTCTGATGAAGTAAGTGATTCAAATAGAACAATTAACAGATGGCAGAAGCAATTACATATTCACAGTTCTGGCCAAGAGCATTTGGTAGATATAATTACCTTACAGGTGTTAACCGCCCTGTATCCTAGAATGAGACATCTCTGAACACTAAGAGACACAGTTAAATGATGGATGGTCACATATTAGCAAACCCTCCATTGGCTCTGTTTTGGTTTTTTGATTTTTTTTTTTTAAGACATGAACCAGAAAGCTAAATTCAGTTCTTGGAGTCTAATGCTAAGTTCACAAAAAGTGAAACTTAAATGGGCAAGCAGGTGTGGTGTAATCTTCACATTGATTGCTTGGGTGGGAAAATACTGCACATTAAAAGACATTTTAAATTCACTCAGCAATTGCAAGGTACAAAGTCCAAACAGGCAATCATTTATGGAAAAGGTAGCAGCTGTTATGACTTATTCCTTTGAGGTTTCTTTTTAATTACCTGAGTTTCATATGCAAAGCAGTACTTTTAGACCACTTTCTAAAAAATGTTTCCTGAGTTTGTAGTTAAGTTTTTCATAGCCTTAAGAGGATCATAATAAAATATGATTATAAGAATTTGTTACTATTTTCACCTCCAGCTATTTTGACAAAAAGTTATTTGAAAAATTTAGATAGTCTAATATTTACACACTTTTACACACACACACATTAGGTCATTCAGACAGTTTTACTTTATTTTAATTTGAGGGTGAAAATTAGTGTTTGGTCCTTTCTCATAACACTCGAATTGGGCTGAAACTTTCAGTAAAGAAATGTTAACTTCTACTCATTTAAAATAGGAAAGAAAGTCCCTCCCCCACTGTGATTGACCACCCTGTCTGAATCTGAATTTGAGTTTTCTTTGACCTTGTGCCACCGCACATGTGTGTATACACATGCGTGGGCGCGTGCGCACACACACACACCTTTGCTTTCTTTAAGTTGTACTCTAAAATACTTGTGATTGTTTAGCCAAGTATTACTTCAACAGCTATTTTCTAAAGTTCTTACACAAGTGTGTCAGTTTCTCAGGTATTTTATTCTAGAAATAAGTTACAATCCTAACTACTTACAGTTTATATATGCAGGCCTGTATTCTGCCCTCTCTCTCCCCTCCACTTCTTTTCTCCCCACTCCTTTTTACTCCATCTTGGAGATGGAGCCTAAGTGTGCTGACCAGGGTGGCCTCATACTTTTGAGCTTGCGGGGGTCCACCTCATGCAGCCTTTTAAATGCTGGGCCTCTGGGCCTAGACTACCATTCATAGTTTTCTCTGCTCACTTTTTAAATTACATTGGATTTTTTTTTTCTGTTATTGCTACACAAGCAAGAGAGGGTGGGTAGCTTTTAACCTAAAATTGAGGATTAAAAACTTCCCTGGATTAGTTTACTGTTTTAAGATATAGTTTCGAGTACCCAGGTTTCAAAGGCATTTATGTTATGTACTGGTACACAGAGGCAGGATAAGAAAAGGTTAAATGTTCATGGTGTCATAGTATCTTTTTCACCTGTAGAGAAATACTTTTAGTAATATAAATGTCACTTTACTGAAATGTGCTATAATTTTCCTTTAACATTATATTTGCTATGATAATGATCGAGTGCATTTCATTGTGCTGAAATACACTGTAAAAATCTAAACTGATTTCTTCTGTTTCCTAATGTTTTTTGAGTAATCCTGATGCTGTCTCATGTAAAAAATGTGACATTATTCTCTCTTGGTAACTGTGAATAATAAAGAAATAAATTTCCCATAAGATCACATATTGCCCCCTATATAAAGTGCAGTCATTGATTCAAGGATTTATTCATCAGATTTCTAGATTATGAGTGTAATTTTCCATTTCTATTAAGTACAACTTGGAATGAAGCTTGGTGTAGAGTGTTTTTGCCTTGTACGTCTGAGGCTCTGAATTTGACTCTGAACATAACATGTGAATGCATGCATGTGCATGCCCATGCACACATTCTCTCACCCTCATACACACAATCATCGAATAAATTTCAAAAGTCAACACTTGCCATGGGCATACACTATATATCTTTGATCCATTTTGTTTGTTTGTTTCTGTAAAAAAGACTGCTGTGTTCAAAATAAATAACATTAACTTGCAAGATAGTTGATATCCATGTGGTTTCTTGCTTTAGGTCGAATATAGCTCAATTTTTAGTCTGTAAACTGTTTTATAAATAAAAAGACAAATTTGTAATTCCATGCTTTAATCTTTTAAATATAATATTATAGATTCACATACCTCCTGATAGTAAGAGAGAAATGTGAAATAAAAACTGTAGATCTGGAAGGGATTTTGTAAAAGAAGCAATTGTAATCATCCTTAGAAAGTAAAATGAAGTCTAAATTGAAGAATGGGAACCAAATATAAAACTAAAGAGTACAGATAGCTTTGGTTAAGAACATTTTATTGGTAAATGTTGAAAGAACAGATTCTTTTTCAAGCATTGACACCTTGGAAGACATATTATTTCTTAAGGAAAGAGTTGAGTTGTACCTGTGTTGGTACAGATTCAGAGCTAGTAACCTTAAATTTACTAATGATTTTACTAATGAATCCCAAGAGTCATTATTTGAAGAAGTTCCACTGATATCATAATATTTTTTCTACAGTGAAAAGAAATTAACAATATAACTAAAAGCTCACATTTTTATTCATTGAAAAATTAAATTTCAAAACAGTTTAATCTAAACATTTGGCTATTGCATACTTTTATATTAATAACTCAAAGAAAATTGGTAGAGGTAATTTTATTTGCATTGTTTAGGCTTGTTTGTTTTGGTGTCTGTTTATTTGAGACTAGGACTTTCCATGTAAACCAGACAGGCCAGGATCTTGCTGGGTATCTCAGATTTGCCATCTAACCACAATACTCTTGCCTCTGCTTCCCAGGTACTTAATATATACACCCAATAACTTTTAACGTTTTGTGTTCATTTGAGACTAATGTGGCATTCCTAATTGATTTTCTGAAGTTCCTACCTTATATTTTTTTCAAACAAAATTATCCATAGTAGAAGAAAAAGTACGGAGATGCACAGTCATGCCTAAAGCATCGGAATGATGTTAGAGCAGTGGCTTCTTTCTTCACTTCTCACCCTACGTTCCTGCCTACCCTCACCAGCTGAGACCAGTGCCAGAGTACTTATGCAACACAGACCAGCCACATGAAAGATTATGGTCATACATGTGTCACCATCAGATATAATCCCTAGATCTCTCAAATATTAGATCTGAGTAGAAGAAATGGAGTTACCCGAATCACACACAGAGCACAATGACTAGTACCAACATCGCTGGCTCTGCTTATGAATATGTACAACATAAAATGCTTCAGATGGTGAGTTGGCCATTGATGCTGTGTGTGTAGAGTTTGCATATTTATTGTATCAAAATTACAGTCGTTTTGAAATTATACAATGAGGTAACACAATGTAATTTCTTAATTACTGAAAACTAGATAAGAAAGTATATGAGAAATGACAAAATAAATTATATTCATAAGAAAACTCTGGAGAGCTACAGAATTTAAATACAGTTGATTTTAAAATGTTAATATTTGTAAATCCCCTATTGCTATTCCTGGTGCAACCTACCTTAGTGTTTTGAAACTTTCAAGTTTACAAGTCTATACAATAGTAAATGTCAGGTGCCTTACAGTGGGATTGCCTAATCTGTTTGTTTTATTCAATTCCTATTGACTATTTTTTGATAATTTATTAATCTTATTGTAAGGAAAGGATTCCCCAGCTATATTTTATAGACCTGCATTTCTTTCTGGAGTGCCTTCTGCCATGATAAATGTTATTCATCCTTAAATCTAGAATTCTGCTCATCATAAAGCTTTGCTAGAAAATAAACACTTAAAAAATTAGTGCTAGAATTTTAGAATTTAAAATTGAACTTCAATTAATAAATAATTTTTTATAATTATCTCCTGATATATTGTTGTTCAATGTGTATCTGTACCATTATGTTTGAGTCAAATAAGCTGGGACTCAGAAACATTTATGCCATTGATAGTGTTCACCCAGCTAATCATAGGTATGATTGCTATTAAACAGTCCAATGCTATGATTGTGCTCTTCAGCACATTTCACATTGTAGTTGGCAAGTTTACATTTAATAGTGTGGATTCCTTGGACAGGCTTAGGAAGAGTAGTAAGATCCACTTTGATTCAGGGCTTGGATTCATTCTTTGTTTGGACATGATTGACTGACCATCCACATGTCAGGTATTTTTCGTTGGTTGTGAAACATGCTATTTGTTACAAAGGGTATTTTAGAAAAATACTTGGGGTCCTTCCTGCCTCCATCTGTACCCAGAAGGTGGGGCTGTTCCACAGTCCTCTGTGCACTGTTTCTGCCAGAGGAGAGCTTGACTCCAGGAAGTGCTCTGATGCCTGGACTCCATTTTCTCTCTGGTGACTGTTTCAGGCAGGACCGGCCAAGAGCATACAGGCCTCAGAATCAGCAGAGCAGCTGGGACAGGGTCCTTCCTGCCTCCATCTGCACCCAGAAGGTGGGGCCATTCCTTAGCCCTCTGTGCACTGGTCTTGCCAGGAGAAAGCTGGTCTCCCAGGAGTGCTCACAAAGGATTACAGACCCACAGGAGGAACAAGCTCCAGCCAGAGAGAGCAGGAACATCTAACACCCGAGATTACCATATGGGGAAAGGCAAATACAAGAATCTTACCAACAGAAACCAAGACTACTTGGCATCATCAGAACACAGTACTCCCACCACAGCAAGTCCTGGATACCCCAACACGCTGGAAAAGCAAGATTTGTATTTAAAATTCTATCTCATGATGCTCATAGAGGATTTTAAGAAGGACATAACTAACTTCCTTAAAGGAATAAAGGAGAACACAGGTAAAAAGGTAGAAGCCCTTAAAGAGGAAGCACAAAAATGCCTTAAAGAATTACAGGAGAACACTGGTAAACAGGTAAAAGTTCTTAAAGAGGAAACACAAAAATCCCTTAAAGAATTGCAGGAAAACACAATCAAACAGGTGAAAGAATTGAACAAAACCATCCAGGATCTAAAAATGGAAGTAGAAACAATAACAAAATCACAACGGGAAAAAACTCTGCAGATAGAACACCTAGGAAAGAAGTTAGGAGTAATTGATGCAAGCATCAACAACAGAATACAAGATATAGAAGAGAGAATCTGGGGTGAAGAAGATTCCACAGAAAACATTAACACAGCAATCAAAGCTCCCAGGGAGATTTGGGGGGTATTGGTTAGTTCATATTGATGTTCCTCCTATGGGGCTGCAAACCCCTTCAGCTCCCTGGGTACTTTCTCTAGCTCCTTCACTGGGGACCCTGTGCTCCATCCAGTGGATGACTGTGAGCATCCACTTCTGTATTTGCCAAGCACTGGCAGAGCCTCTCAGGAGACCAATATGCCAGGCTCCTCTCAGCAGAATCTTGTTGGCATCTGCAATAGTGTCTGGGTAAAACACCAATCAAAGAAATCACATTGTGGGACTTGTGTCTCTAGCTGCATGTGTAGCAGAGGATGGCCTAGCTGGCCATCAATGAGAGGAGAGGCCCTTGGTCTTGTGAAGGTTCTATGCCCCAGTACAGGGAAATGCCAGACAGGGTCAGGAGGCAGGAGTGGTGGGTTGGGGAGTAGGCAGTGGAGGGAGAGAATGGGGGATTTTCAGAAAGGAAACTAGGAAAGGGGATAACATTTGAAATATAAATAAAGAAAATATCTAATAAATAAATAAATAAACAAACAAACAAACAAACAGAAGAATACAAATTAATCCATTCTTATTTCCTTGTACAAAGCTCAAGTCCAAGTGGATCAAGGACCTCCACATAAAACCAGATACACTGAAACTAAAAGAAGATAAAGTGGGGAAGAGCCTTGAGCACATGGGCACAGGGGGAAATTTCCTGAACAGAACACCAATAGCTTATGCTCTAAGATCAAGAATTGACAAATGGGACCTCATAAAATTGCAAAGCTTCTGTAAGACAAACAACACTGTCAATAAGACAGAATGGCAATCAACACATTGGGAAAAGATCTTTACCAATACTTCATCCAATAGAGGGCTAATATTCAATATATGCAAACAATTCAAGAAGTTAGACTCCAGAGAACCAAATAACCCTGTTAAAAATGGGTACAGAGCTCAACAAAGAATTCTCAACTGCGTAATAGTGAATCGTTGTGAAGCACCTAAAGAAATGTTCAACATTCTTAGTCATCAGGGAAATGCAAATCAAAACGACCCTGAGTTTCAACCTCACACTAGTCAAAATTGTTAAGATAAAAAACTCAGGTGACAGCAGATGCTGGAGAGGTTGTGGAGAAAGAGGAAAACTCCTTCATTGCTGGTGGAATTGCAAGTTGGTAGTACCACTCTGGAAATCAGTTTGGTAGTTCCTCAGAAAATTATACATAGTACTACCTAAGGACCCAACAATACCACTCCTGGACATATACCCAGAAGATGCTCCAACATGTAATTGGGCCACATGCTCCACTATGTTTATAACAGCCTTATTTATAATAGCCAGAAGCCGGCAAGAACTCAGATGTCCCTCAACAGAGAAATAGAGAAAATGTGAGCTGGGCGTGGTGGTGCATGCCTTTAATGCCAGCACTCCGGAGGAGGCAAAGGCAGGTGGATTTCTAAGTTCCAGGCCAGCCTGGTCTACAGAGTGAGTTCCAGGACAGGCAGGGATATACAGAGAAACCCTGTCTCAAAAAAAAGAAAAAAAAAAAAAAAAAAAAGAAAAAGAAAAAGAAAAGAAAAAAAACGGAAGGAAGGAAGGAAGAAAAAAATGTGGTACATTTACACAATGGAGTACTACTCAGCCATTAAAAACAATTAATTTATGAACTTCTTAGGCAAATGGATGGATCTGGATGATACCATCCTGAGCAAGGTAACCCAATCACAAAAGAACTCACTTGATATGCATTCAATGAAGCTCAGAATCCCAAAGATACAATTCTCGAACCACGTGAAACTCAAGAAGGAAGACCAAAGTGTGGATACTTAGTTCCTTCTTAAAAGGGGGAACAAAATACCCATGGAAGGAGTTCCAAAGACAAAGTGTGTAGCAGAGACTGAGGGAATGACCATCCAGAGACTGCCCCACTTAGGCATTCATCCCATATACAATCACCAAACCCAGACACTATTGTGGATACAACAAATGCTTGCTGACAGGAACCTCATATAGCTGTCTCCTGAAAGGCTCTGCCAGTGCCTGCCAAATACAGAGGTGGATGCTCACAGCCATCCATTGGACTGAGTACAGGATCCCCAATGAAGGAGCTAGAGAACAGACCCAAGGAGCTGAAGGGGTTTTCAGCCCCATAGGAGGAACAACAATATGAACCAACCAGTACCCAAGAGCTCCCCGGGTCTAAACTACCAACCAAAGAGTACAGGTGGTGGGACTCACGGCTCTGGCTGCATATGTAGCAGAGGATGGCCTAGTCAGACATCAATCGGAGGAGAGGCCCTTGGTCCTGTAAAGGCTCAATGCCCCAGTGTAGCAGAATGCCAGGACCAGGAAGCAGAGTGAGTGTGTTGGTGAGTAGGGAGCGAGGGGGGACGTGGATAGGGGGTTTTCAGAGGGAAAACCAGGAAAGGGGATAACATTTCAATTGTAAATAAAGAAAATATTTAATAAAAAAAGAATAAAAAGAATAATACTTGGTTATTACTTGCAGATACAAGACTGTTGTTTAGGAATGTTCAGGTGGTTAGAGCGAAGCTTCAGGAAAAAGTGCAGCGGTTGTTCTTGAGAAAATATGTGTTTCTGGAGTTGGTGAATCTGCTCTAAATTCCTTGCCGGTGGCACACACTTCTTCAAACCTTAGCATAATCACTTGAGTTTAGTCCCCATAATGCACATTGGTGTGCCATCCGCTTGTGATTCTAGTGCTGTCGTTGAAGCCCTGTGAGTTCCTGTGTGAAAAGCTAGCCTCTGAGGAGCCTCCCTCGTTTGACCTCTATCCTCTATACACAAGCACACATGCACACACACACACACACACACACACACACACACACACACATGTCCCATTTACATGTGATTTGGTTAAAAGTTAAACTTTGTATACCAAATTCCCATCTTAGGAAAGATGTACCTTAAAATGTGATTTATCCAATATAAGAACATATGGGTGTCAACTTTCAGACTCTTAATTCTAAGCTATGAAGTATATTTTATGCATATCATATTTCAGAACCTATTTCATATTTTATTCAACATCAACTACATCAACTTTCAAAAGTTGATTTAAGATGTGTATTAGCGTTCCCATTTGTTTGAAAAAAGAGTATATAAAAATTTCCTACTTTAGCGTGAGATTTGTCTGTACTGTTTTGATTCACTTTAAATGATTATTATTAAAAGAAGGCAATTATCTTATAATTTCCTTTTTATAATCAATCTTTCCTAATAAATTGATTTTCCTAGTGGCATCTGCCTCTCTATATATTTCAGCATTCTGCCACTCACTGTTCCCTGGGTATATTTGTGCATGGAGACACATGAGCTTGATTGAATGTGTGGCCATAGAACACGTTGCCTTGGTGGGTGATGAAGAACAATACACTCTTCAGATTCCCTGGTGCCTAACCTGATTGTGGAGTATGGAGTGAAGTACAGATCAGTTAGACTGAAGTTGGTAGAGTGCTGAGTACCCAAAGCACATGCTAGAATACTTAACATTGTTTCATTTTCAGGGGAGATAGCAGAAATGAGGTCTCTTACATCCATGCTGGCCTTGAATACACTATGTAGCCAAGGGTGAGTTTAAGGTTCTGGTCCTAATGCCTTTACCTTCACGGTGACCTTACAGGTAAACCCCAACACACCTGTTTTAGGGACTGCTGGACATGCTAACACACTCTCTAAGCTATTCTACTAAGCCAACTCCCATCCTTTGTCATTTTCTGGAGCATGATAGGGAACAGAGTAGTGAATGATGGGATTGTATTTTAGCCTTATTAGTCCATGGAATTTTATCTTTATCATTTAAGATACATGCACAGAGAGATGATGAGCAAGGCATCCACGGTGTAATATGTACTCAGCAACATTTAATGTGGACTCTGCCTCTAAATTGTCTGTTTGCTCCTGCCATGGATTGGGCTTCTGCCCTGCCTGAGGACTTTCCACTGGTAAGCCTCATGAGCTACTTCTCTTGAGAAATCAGCTTCTCCTGTTTATCTTTCAAGGTGCAATATGAGACCATTCTTTAAGGAAGACGTTCTTAATGCCTCTCTATCAGCATTCCCTTTCTATCTATAACAGTTCTTTTTTCCTTTGTAGTATTGATGACACTTTGAATCAAACTGTATAGGGACACCACTGGGAAATATAAGTGATATATTTTGGTATTAAGTCTAGCTAACATGCATGGTGATATGTGCTATAGGTGTAACTCTGTTGGAGATTGTGACTCTTCTTTCTTTGGAGGAAATTTTACATATGTAGAAGGGCTTGCTTCTTTGGGTTTAAAAATAATCTTATCAAAATGGAATTGAGAATGTTTGCTAAAAGTGTTTTAAGACTTTGACCCTACTTATGAACTTGTGTGTATTTCTGTGACAAGGTTTGTCTATTTCTGTGTAGATATTATACCGATTAAGAATATTTTCCTATGTAATTGTACATGCAACAATGCAGAGAGAACTTGAGATAGACAAGAAATAGGTAGACTGTTATTTCGTTTCTCTTCATTATAACTACAATTCTGAGGAAGATTTCAGGAAGACATGGGATGACTAGGAGTCCGACTTCATGTAAATGTATTGGATAAGGCAGAGTGCATTTGGCATACACTGGTTTTCATGAGTATGTAGAGGACTGTGAAATCACATATTGTGAAGGGAGACAGGGAAGATGAATTCAATGCCAGGCAAGACTTGAATTGACTTCAAGAAATCAAGCTACATTCAGGGAATTAATCTGTTCAGTTTCACTGAGGAAGAGAAAGAAGAAGAGCGTGGCCTCTGAACTCTATGTGCTAAACTATATTTAGTCCCTATGTTAGTAAAGGCTTAGTAAATTATTCAGGAAGATTATGGCTCCTCTTCCCCTGGAGATACTATGTAAGTACACCGAAGCTCTTATCTGCTCTGTTTTGACAATGATCTTGCCCTGGCAGAGCAATTGCCATTTTAAATAACCCGTCAAGAACTCTTCCACTTAACTGATGCTGTACCATACATGCTTGTGCTGTTACTACTGTTGATGCTGCTGCTGCTGCTGTTGTTGATACTATCATGTGCTTCTGGTGTGCTACAGGTTTTATAAGTTATATTTTTCCTTGAAAAGCCTAGAGAAATTATTGTGATTTGTTGTGGTACTCACTCTACAAGATAAAATTAAGTACTGAGAACTCACATTAACTGAATCAGGACTAGTTTTTTAATCTCTTAATACTTTTCAATGTGTGTTCTGCCAAGAAAGCAATATACATTTTTTTATGAAAATACACCCCATAGTATTGGATGCAATTATTTTTGCATGTTCTCTTCATTCTTTTTAACAAAATCCTCTGCAGTCAATCCAATGTACTAGTACCAAAAGACAGAGGTTAACATCATTAAAATAAAATATACAATAAAGCCTGAGCAGGTGGCTTGGTGGGTAAGGTGTTTAAAGAACAAGCATGAAAATCAGATGTCATGTAAATTTCAGTACAGTGATATATATCTGTAATTGTAATGAAATGAGAATTAATAACTGGAAAATTCTTGGAAGTTTACATGCCAGCCAGCTTGCCACAGCAGTGCTGAACAACAAGAACTCCTGTCAAGGCTGGAGGCAGAGATGAAAACCTGACATTGTCCTCTGATCTCTACAGACATACTGTGTCATACCCTTCACCCAAAGATTTCAGAATATATACTAAGAATTCTCTAAAGTATGAGTAGTACGCTACAGTTCCATTTCTAAAAGTCTTATGTGCTGAGCAAATATTTCTCGCAGCCAGATGTCTGATTCATCAAGATTTATTTCACCATTCATGTGCAGAGATAGTGAGAGAACAGAGCTAACATTAGAGGAATAAATTTATTAAAGCTGTAAAACTTTTACCAACACCTTCCCCCTCCGTCTTCACAGGTGAAATTGAGCATCCATTCAGTCGTAAGTCATTTATAGCCATCCTCCCTGTGTATGAGATATCATGCTGGATTCTGGGGATATATAAATGGAAATGAAGTTAGAGGTACTCATAGTCCACAAAGAGGAATGGGAATATAAACCGATAGTTTAAAAAATATAAGATCTGTGATACATTATCAGAACATATTCGCTGTCTGAGTGAGGAGTTGTGGGTGCACAGGGCCCTTGATTTAAGTGGCATTAAAGGTTGGTAAGGAAAGTTAGCCAGGGGCACGAGTATGTGATAGAGCATCCGTCTTAATATTAGAAGAAATATCAAGGAATGTATCTTGGGGATGGAGACTCCATGTGGCCATGAGTGGCTGTATGTGGAAGAAAAGGAAAGCAGTTTTGCAAAAAGATAATAAAGTAAACTGAGCCTTCATCTCTGAGGAATTTGTGCACTTTGCTATGGAATTTTCCTGGGGATAGGTTCGTCGCCATTTTACTATTTAATAGTGGGATAAGGGATACTTTAATGGAACTTAGAAAACACAATCCCAGGGCTGGAGGAAGAGCTCAGCAGGAGCAGCTTTCTGTTCTAAGCCTGACGACCTGAATTCAATCTCTGGTACCTAAAAGACAGACAGAGAAAAACAACTTCCACACAATGTCCTCTGACCACCCGCACACACCCACATAAATACCCAGAAACACACACAAAACAGATAGAGTCTTAATTTTTTAAAAATGAAATAGAACTATAAATACGTTCTGTCCTGTGTACCATTGGGAATGTGACATCATAATAATTTTTGTGTAGCCTTAGGGGAACTACTGACAGACAGAAAAATTCTACTCTGGTCTTTCTCTTTTATCTTTCTAACCTATCAAGTAGTAACTCAGAATTATAGGCCGATGAAAATGATCTCAAGCAAGTCTTTGGTGGCTGGCAGTTCTGAGCATCTATACCTAATGTGAACCCAGAAAGGAGATATTTCAGGGCAAAATTCTTTTTGTGACCTGTCAGGATTGGCAACTATATCTTCCTCGGAGGCTAAAAGGTTAATTATTTTCATCTAAAGACCTTTCCTCTGTTTGGTTGTACTCCAGAATACATGATTTTTTTTTCATGTTTTATTGAAACATTGGATATGTTTTCTGATCTTTTTCTCTTCTTTCTTTCTTTCTTTTTTTTTTCCTAAAAGATCTAAAAGGCCTTATGTTAACACGGCAATAATTATTTAATTTCTGCAGTGATCCCCTACTTTAAGAAATCATTCCAGTCCTCAAAATAAGCTGCAGTGGTATTGTGGTCATGGCTTTAAGGATTTAGACTGGGTCATAAATCAAATATAATGCCAATACAGTACAGTTTGGATGAGACACTTGAAATTACTCCGATGGTCTTTAAAGATTTGGTCAGGAGTAAAAGCATATGTTGATCTCATTCTTCTTTTAAAACCTGCATGAACCCGACTGCTGTTCTCTTTCAGCATAGGAAAAGAATCATTTATTCACTACTTGCTCTTTTCTGAGGATGATGATCATATTCACAGTTTATATTATGTCCTTCAGCACTGACTTGAGATCAAATAGTATTATGCTTGACTCTTGGCTGTTCTCAGGTGAATAGAATGTCTGTATTGACATTCATGTTTTATTTAATGTTTTCAATATGCCAACACTACCTCTTGCACACATGGCTGTGTTCCTCATATATTGAATAGACTGCATATAACCCGAATCAGTAGTCCAGGTTCTCGATATAAAAATGTGAGGTGCCTTTCACCCTCCCATCTATTCCTTATATCTTCAAGAGCAGAACTGACAAGCGTTGCTTCCACATTAGCCAATGGCGTATGATGTGGACAGTGTTCATTGATTTAGGCATATTTCCAGTAATGCCTTCTAGTTTTTAGTGCATGGCAGGTATCATTAATTTCTTTCCAGTGGCAATTCCAAACCACTCAGTGATAATATGGACATAATTTTAGGAAAATTAATTTGACGTGTCTTGTTTTTATTCTTTCTTCTTTTGGTAACTAAAGTGATTAGTTTCATGGTTAAAAACATCCTCCCCCTTTTTTTGTAAGCCTTGCTTGGTTTGCTCTATGGGTCACTGAGGTTCCTTTAGATATGAAAAGGACTTAAGCAGGTGTATGCAAATAGTTCATTGTTGACTGTGAACAGATATCTAGAGATCGCCAACACATTAAATCTAAGTTTAATACTTAAACTGACCTTCCTTCCTTTCTTCCTTTTTTATTTATTTCTCTATTCTTTGATTGCCATTTATCATGGACAAAAGACATTACATTTTAACACTGTATGATAGTTCACAATATTAAGGTTATGTTCAGTATGACAAGGACCGTCCTATGCTTGTCACTGCAGGTTTTATGAACACATCTTTTGGAGACATTGACACACCTTTAATTATGACTCCTTATCGCAACAAAGCAGTAATCATTTAAATAGCACATCTGATATAGGTAAACAGCACACAGCTTCAAAATAAAGTAGACGAGACCACTGGAACATCAGATGTTAGCTACTATGTATAGTGAGTAACATTAAATATTAAGATTTATCTTCCTTCTCAGTCTCCTGGAACATGTAGGAAAGGGCACAAACGGGATCTTTACTTAGAAACTTGATATGACTGCATTTAAGCTCAGGTGCTTAAGCTCACCACCACCATTGTAAAATAAATGTTTGTCTTGGCACAGAGTCATCATTGACACCTTCACATTTTGTGCTAAGCAATTTTTTTTATCTCATCCTGTGTGATAGGAAGTAAATATTTGTGGGACAGTTCCAGCGTTTTGGAGGTGGAACATTTCGGGGGGGGGTGTTATGGGGATTTTATTGCATTTATTGACATTGGAATTGCATTCTTGTGAAACTGAATGTGATATTCTCTGGGTACCATTCTCCTCCTGTGTAAAGTCAAGAGGGAAAGTATTTACCTTTTAGTGACTGTTTCAGCTTAGGAGCATTTGCAGGAGCTAGCTGCTCCTACTGTCTCCTCCTTACAGGTACTTTGGATCACTAATTCACCTCATCAGCTTAACCTGACACGGAAGAAGCAGGAATATCAAGGGTAGAGTTACTCTCAAAGCAAGTGATGCCTAAGTGATATTGACACTTTGACACAAACAGTTGAGAAGTAAGTGTGTGTGTGTGTGTGTGTGTGTGTGTGTGTGTGTGTGTGTGTGTGTGTGTGTGTCCTAGAGAGAGACACAGAGACAGAGAGACAGAGAGAGATTTTGCTAATTAGCTCTTTGCTTTGCTCTCGGCCTGGTGGCCTTGTGACATAATAAAGCAGAGGAGAAATCACTTTCAGACTCATGTGAAATTAAAAGAAAATTGCAAGGATGAATCTGTTGAATAAAAAGGAATTGGATGTGTAAAAGAGAAAAATCCAGGCCTCCTGGAGCCCATTGCAAGGCATTAGCCCATGGAGCATGCTGCTGCCTTGCTCAGTGGGAGGTGACATTGCAATTATGTTTCTCAGTATGAGTCCTGCCTGCCCAATGGCATAGGGCCACATTGATGGAATCAGGGTGTCCACTGCACTGAAATATCTTCATGCCTTCAAATTATTTCAGATTATTGTGATTTTAGACAAGTATTTTATTATATTTTTAAAAGAAGTATGGTGCAATAGTATGCTTATACATGGAAACATGTATTATTAATGACTGTCATTTTTATAATTCTAATAAAATAATTTGTCATTCTTTTATACATTTTAATAAAATAATTGGTCAATCTCTTATCTATAATAGAAGAGAGGGCCTTGCTATATCACCTTGGTTGGCCTGGAACTTATTCTGTAGATCAGGCTGGCCTTGAACACACAGAGTCGATCTGAATAAGACATGTCCCTGACATACCCTGCTATAGTTATATTCTTAATTCAATATGAATTATGGTTGAAGAAATTGAATGAATACTGTTTATCTCTCTGCAATTTTATAAGGTATATCCAGAGGACTTGTTAAGCTTTCTACCTTAAAAATTTTTTTCAAAATATTTTGAAAGTATATATTTCTTCCTTTGTCGATGAGTCATAGTTATCAATTACGTTTTTCCTTTAGGAAAATCATGCAAAAATATATCCTCAAGACATAGAAAAGAAAACCTAAGGAGAAACCCAGCTCTTCTGCACTTCATTTTTATGATTTATTTGGGTCTCTTCAATTTGCAACAATTTGTTTTTTTCTTAAAACATAGAAAATACATTGGCAACACATTAATAATCCTTGTTGTTAAGGTAAATAAGGTTATTTATCCAAGCACATTACTAGCTGTCTGGATATATTTTAGCCTTTTTTCCATACAAATCTTCAATACATTTCCATCATTCAGAAAATTACAACTAAGTGGACAATTTAGGGGTTTGGAGTTGTTTTATTTGTAGCCCGTGCTGGCCTTGAACCTCATGTGACCCTCCTTTCTCAGCATTCCTAGGGTTAAAGAGTACAGCTCTTGAGCCACCATGCTTGCCACATAAGCTGGATATTTTTTAAATTAAATCCAGTTTCAAAGAACATACATTACCCTGTGCTGTGTACTCATATTTTTGTCTGTTTGGTTTCCTTTTTATATTTTCAGAATGCATTCCACAATATTCCTGCAAAAGCATTAAAGAATATCAAAATAATATAATATAAGTAACTGTAGTTTGATCTTGACATTCGGTGCCTGGAATGTCCTTGAGCTCCCACTCTTAAAAGACAAATAAACAACAAAAACTTTTATACAATTCTCCCCAAAGCTTTATATTCAAAACAGGAATTCTTGAAATAGTCCCCATTAACATTTAATGACATATTGGAAGTTTCAGTGGTGGAGAGAAAGACGGTTTGCATTCATGTATGAAGATAAGTAGGCATGCCCAGGGGATTTGGCATTGTAGAAAAGCTTTGTGATTAGAAGGAATTATCTTTTCTTTTGTAAAGTTTTCTACTTGTTGGGTGGCTGTTAGACTTTTAGCAGTTTTTATTTCCACTTGGGTGTTTCTCCTAGCATCCCTATGTGTCCATAGTTTTCTACATTTTTTAAAGACCTTGGATGGTGAAAATAATCCAGAAAATTTTATCTTCAAAAAGAAAAAAAAAAACCAGCAAATTGAGTATGAGAATATAATATTTTTTGTCTTAATGTTGTGTAAAAGGTGATTAAATATCATTGGGTGACACATCCTAGAAGTTAGGACAAGAACAGAACAGTACACAAATCTTCCCAAGTCCTTCAAGGTATCCAGGCTCACCAGATGCTGTGCCTCTCCTCCAGAAAGCATGATACAACAGAGCCAATGACAGCATCTCATCACCATGTCCGTGGCTCACTTTCTGAGCACTTTATGTGTAGCCAGTTATATTTGTTCTTATTGTGATTTCATGAATTTCATACTTGTTTTGAAGCCCATTTCCTGGCTTTGGCAATGTTGGATACGGACGTAAAGCAACTGCCAGTTATGTTATATGCAAACTGATTCCTAAGCTATCCTCTAACTCACTGTGTGTTTGGGCTGCACAGGCAAGAGGGCAAGTTTTTTGTTTTGTTTTTGTTTTAACCAGTGAAGATCTTTGACAACCAGCATCACTACCCTAGTTATTTTAGGATATATGTAATATGTACTAACACATAAAAGTGAGGACACTTGTACTGTGCCACAATCATAAGCAGGCTGGTAAAACCTACATGCAACAACCAATGGGAAATGACCCCAGGAGTAAGAGAGCTTGATTGACAGTAAACTCCTGGTAAACAGTAATGATGCAGGCTCCAATTAGAGAACTAACTTTTAAGTCTCTGTGCCAAAGAAAAAGAAATTTAATGTGCATTTAATGGCACCATCTGTTCTACAATGTGACCTAAAAACCAATTGTTTATAAATTAAGCTCAGTTTATGTAGAACATCTCATTTCTGAGCTAGATTATCAAGTAATCTAAGATAGCAATTCTTCCCATATTCTGAACGTACCATCCACTGACTTCCAGCACTTTTTCTTTCTACCTTGAAGAAGTCGATTTTGATAAGTATTATGTTCATATCCCTATGATTTCCTGATACTTCCTTTAAAGGGAAAATTGCTTCAAGTTGTTATGTTGACTGGTTTCTTGTTCTGGTGAATCTTATTTTCTCACTGATAATTAAAAATGAAAATACTTGAAGGTTAAAACAAAAACAAAAAACAAAAGGCTGTTCATAACATGTGCCATGAGGAAGTGTCTAAACTCTTTTCAAATGCCCATCTTAAGTGTATCCTTCTTCCTTTCCTTTGTTTTCCACCGTTGTTTCTAGTGGGGGACAGGGGTGCCCAGCCAGTCCTTTCCTGCCAATCTGTGTCTCCCAGGAGCTTACCATCTTGTTGCTCACCTTGGAATCTTCATCCTGCTTCTCAGCCCCATATTGACTGCTCTAAGAAAATGGCCTCTCAGGTTTTTTCATCCCATAACTAAATTCAGATATAGTTTTTATAGGTAGTTTTTAATGTTAGTAAGAAAAACATCCAAACAGCAAACATTGGGAATCTCATGTTTCAGGAACTTGCTGGTAGCCAAAAGTCATGCATTCCTTCAGCCAAGTGTTTTCCAGCCCAAGGCATGGTGGTTCAGGGGATACAAATGATGAACATAAGTAAGTAAAAAGTGTATGATTTTAGATGGTAAAAACTCCACAGGAGAAGAAAAAAAACCATAAAGGTAAATGGATAATGGATTTTAAACAAGGTGGTCAAGAAAACCACCTTCATCAGAGAGGCATTTGAATGTCGTCCTGACAACTGAGTCAAGTGGATAGTAGAATACTTTCCAGGCAGAGAAGTGCAAGATTGAATGCCCTGCTTTAGGCAAGAGAGGAGTCTGTTATGTTCACACAGTGTGAGCAAAAGTCAGACCTGAGGAGAAAGGCCACCATCACTATGTGTGGGGTGGAAGGGAGCCCGAAGACTCTTTTCCCCTGGCTTAGTAGGTAGTCACTGGAGGTTGTATACTCCATCGTGATATGATATTTCTGGTATATACAACATCATATAAAGACCCTTATCTAGATACAAGATATAATTTGTTTAACTGTTGAAAAATACTTATTTTTCAAGGAAAAAATTAAAATGGTAATTGTACCGTACAGGTGGGAAAGTAAACTTTTAGAGTTAGTTGAAAATATTAGCCTCGCCTAATAGTTACTAATGTTTGTTCTACATTGCATCAGAATTTAAGATACTGGACATAGATAATACAGCAGTGTTACATTGGTTTTTGAGGTAACTGTATTACGAAACAGCTTTGCTTACAGATTTAATAATCAGTTCATTATTTATTATCTTTAAGATAACCATAGTTACTTTAAAGCAATGTTATCCTTCCAGTATTTCAAGAGACCATGAATCTTCAGTTTTAACATGGGCTCGGATCTGCCAGGTAGAAGTTAAAGAGTTCATTATTCTTCTCACTGTCAATTTCCTAATTTACAAATGAGCTGAAGCAATTAATGCTTGCAGGTTGCCTGTATTAATTACAGTCTCAAGCAGATTTGTGAGCAATTTTGCAATTCTTTTTGTCACATTTTCTCTGTGTTTACTATCTCAGATTGATGCTTGTTGACACACTGATTCATGTTTTGGTGAGCTAGATAAGTTTTATTCATCTGGAGGAATGAGTATAAAGAGGTCAGATCCTATAAACAAGCGAACGTTTCTAGTGTGTGCAGGCCATATATCTAGTTTTAATTTAATCTTTGAAAATGTCGAGGGATTTCTGCAGCTAAGCTGTACAAATCGATAAAATTTATAATCAAGGCTGTCTAATCTCTAAACCTAATATAAAACCTCACAGCTATTGATTATTTGTGAAGGATCCGCAAGCTGTTAATCATGCATGAAAGCGCAGAATAAATGGCGGCTTCAGAAAAGGAAATGGACTAGGAATCACTGGCTCCATAGCCCTTATCTTTCTTCTAGCACCCCGAAGCAAGCACGCAGCCAGGCATTTGTGTTTTATGAAATCAAGCTGTGTGCTAAAGTGCTTCAACGGCTGTGATCACCTTTGAAGTTTCTTGTCCACTCTAGCTTTTTTGTATAATAACTCAGAAGTCTCTTTTCCCCAGATATGGGATTGGTGCAGTCCAGTGTCTTTGATCAATTTCTAGAAGGAGTGGAAGAATAGTGCGTTGTATGCTAAGCCCACCATTATGCTGAAGGGCAAAATGGGATGTCACTTTTTTTGTGGTTAATTTTGGGAGGAGGGAAGAGTTCCAGACAGTCTGTGCCCTCAGAGTACTGCATCGTTATAGCATAACACCCAGCCGTTGTTATTGACTGATCCATTTGTGTAGTTTACCACTAAAGGAGTTTGGATAAGAATATGTGCATCACTTTATCATGTCTTGCAGGCCCAGTCTTTAAGTGTAAAGATATTTGGCCTCTAATGCAGATTGGCTGTTATAGACATTATGCTTTCAGATGTACAAATAGAATACTTTTCAGAGTGCCAGTGTGGAGAAGGCTACTGGGAAGCTACTGAGTCAAAGTGTATGTTATGCCACTCTCAAGTGCTATTTCTTCAACATTATTAGTCTTTACGGGAACAATGAAGAAATACACCTGCCCTCAAAGAGTCCCTGGAAAGAGAGAGAGAATGAATCTGTTTCTCAGTCATATAGTTTTGTTTCTGCTTGGTTTTCTTTTAAGCTAGGGAGGTTTATTAGAGTTTAATAAGGAAACTGCAGGTCGGGTAAAGTGTACATCTCAGCAGATATGAAACCAAGAGGAATGGAAAAGAGAATGGTGAAACAAAATGGAAAACAAACAAACATACATACAGAAAAAACCAACCAAGCAAAAATGCAATGAGATTTGAGTTAAGCCAGCAAAGATGTCAGCCACATGGAGACACACAGCCACTTTACAGGAGGTTCACTTAAAGGAGGAATGAAGACAAGAGTGCTCAGGAAAGCATGCTTAATGCTTAGAACAGAGGTTAAAACCTATGTAAAAATCTATGTTTTTCTGAGTAATTAAAAAAATTAGGCAGACTTCATTGCTGGGACAGAATTAGTTCCTATGCCAGGAGCCAGAATTGTGAGGAGAAAGTTACCTTAATTTAGTAATAATTATTCTGCCTATCTCCTTCCTAGGGGTAATTCTGCCTTCTTTTACCAAGAGGCAGAGGCAACTCAAATGTTTCATCCCCTGAAAGACATGTTTAAAAGAATATTTCATACCACAGTGTGTGACACATGTCTATTACTTAGTAAATGTTTAGTACTATACAATTTATTAGTAGTGAAATGAAATTCTTAAGTTATTGTGCTGTACTGGTAGATCTAATCACATAATCTAATTGATTTACTAAATGCAGTTAGTACATATAAATATTGTGCCACTTGCCAAGTATAGATCAGACATGTACTATAGATATTGGTATTCTTGGTTGACCCAGAAATCTGCTGAAGAATGGCTGGTTTGATCTTGTTGGCCTTTGCTGATATAGCTATTGTGGTTCATCTCAGCCAACTCATTCTAGAACTGTGGTGCTCAACCGTGCTAATGTTGTGACCCTTTAATACAGTTTCTTATGTTGTGACCTCCAACCATAATTTTATTGCACTGCTACTTCATAACTGTAATTTTGCTACTTTTATGAATAATTATGTAAATATCTATGTTTTTCAATGGTTTTAGGTCACCCATGTGAAAGTGTCATTTCACCCTCCCCAAGGAGCCACAACCCACATGTTGAGAATCACTGTTCTAGGTGTGTGAGCAAACAGGGGAGTAGGAGTTTGATGAGATACTCCATAAAGCCAGCGTACTCTCCTTTTTTCTCATCTTGGTAACCGAAGTAGGTCATAGGAGACCAGGCTAACTCCAAAAGATGGAGAAATAGAGCCATTTCTGCTTAGGGGAGAACCTGATAGGTGACTGGAAATTTGGGAATCCAGTGAAGAGGAATTGGAGTCATCTTGTAGTTCTTACAAGGAGAATATCTGTTGTAAGCATTATTCTCTTTACTTATTGAAGTAAAAATGTACATAAAATATTGTTGAGTTGTTATGCTGAGTGTCCAAAATATTCCCGTCATTTTTATCAGAGCATCCTATGAAAAAGCTAGTTTATCTCCTGTCAGTGATAACAAGACATACAAAATCCTCTTTTAAAATTGTTCAAAGGCATTTACACCTAATTTGTATCATCTCATATAAGTGGTTGTACTATGTATTAAAATGTTCTGTTATAAAGTTTGTTTCTTAAGGGTTTCAAAACTTGCTATTTTGTTGTTTGTCCTAATGCTAAATATTTTATGGGAAAAATTAAGATTGTTTCTAAACTAATAGTTGATATTATTTTCTTTGAATCTTTCTTTTATATTTTTCTTCAAATATACACTGTTACCTATAGGAATTGGTTTAAAGTTTTATTTAATAACATGTGTGATAGACAATGTAAGATAGCTTAGTATACATATTTCTTGAGTTCTGTTGCATGGTCTCACACACTGTAACATCAAAGATGTAAAAGAAACACAGCTAAGGGTTTCTATAGTTTCAGTTAGCCACATTTTGTAATCTGGGTCTATGGAAAGATTTGAAAGAAAATATATTTGTTGGAAGAGAAAGACATTGTCTTTTGCTTTTTAATTCATGCCCATCTTCTTTTAAAAAAAAAAGAAAAAGTCAAACTGTTCACTTAGTATTATTAGAAGGAGGACCCTAATATGTACAGTATCTGATAGGTTCCAGCAAGGCTCTGGAGACCAGTGAGAATGGCTTGTCTCTTAATGGGATGATATGCTGAGTATGGCTTTGATGGCACCTGGTAAATATGACTGGGACTCAGCAGGATGGCTGAGTGAGCCAGACACCCTCTGTCACTGTGTATCCCTTGAGTCTAAGCATGTCACTTCAACCACTCAGCCAGAAATCAAAAGAACTGACAGTAGCTTTGTGATTATTCCTGGTCCTGAGGCTCCCTCATGTTACAACACTAATCAAGTCATCCCCTCAACTTGCCATTGACGCAACTTGACCTGTGGGAGCAGAGATGAAATTATTTGGGCATGCCTAATGATGCTGTAACATTGAAAAGACAGGAAATATAAACCCTTGATCACGCTCAGTTCTTACCATGAGAATAAGAACAGAAACACAGAGATTTGCAGTAAGAATAGAAAGTGCCTTCTTTCAATGTCACAGTTTCTTTTCCCAAAGCACAGCTCTATTTTTTTCTTTTTTATTTATTTTTTAATTTACTTGTGTTCCAAAATTCCATCTTGCTCCTATTTTGGTTCACAGTGGCAAATATCTCCTCTGACAGAAAATTCACTTTCCTTGTATGTGTTTTTATAAATGGAATAGAAATTGTGTTTTGCAGTGAGCCTCTAAGATTTCAGATGAAAAGACAGCCAGGAGCAAGCAGCTCCTTCCACGCTTCAGTGTTCCTAGTCTGTGTACATCATTGACAAGATCTTCCTTTTTTTTTTCTCCTCATGTGCTTTGGGATATCTTCTATTTTTCTCTGACTGACAGGTGGATAGAAAGTTTTATCATTAAAAACTGATTCTAGAAAAACAGGATTCCTGTCCTCTGATCTCTTATGGTTGCTAAAGCTCTGTTTTCATAACCTCTTCAGAATAACTGGAGATTATCACTACAAAGGGATATAAATATTGACCTGTCTTTCTCATATTGTTTAGCAAGTACCAAAAAGAGAAAGAAAGAAAGGAAGGAAGGAAGGAAGGAAGGAAGGAAGGAAGGAAGGAAGGAAGAAGGAAGGAACGAAGGAAGGAAGGAAGGAAGGAAGGAAGGAAGGAAGGAAGGAAGGAAGGAGGAAGGAAGGAAGGAAGAAGGAAGGAAGGAAAGCAGGAAGGAAGAAAAGAAGGAAGAAAGAAAGAGAAAAAAGAAAGAAAGAAAGAAAGAAAGAAAGAAAGAAAGAAAGAAAGAAAGAAAGAAAGAAAGAAAGAAAGAGAAAGGAAATTATTTTATTGATGCTAGACAGTATTTTTGCTATAGAACAGCGGCTCAATGTGTCAGCAGGTCCCCTCAGTAAATGTGGCCTTTTTTCCCCAACAATTTGAGAAGAATCAAAATAGTTCTTCGTTTTATACGATCAAATTGAACTCGACTTTCTGCACATGTAAATCCCTGCTTTGATTTGTTTAAAACTAAAGTAGATACAATGAAGAATGATCTGTTTGCCTATGTGCTAATTATATAATACTGGCTGTAACCTGATACAGTTTTTGCCACTTTATTATTATTTTAGATATAATATTGCCTTTCTTGCTTTAATTGCTAAGAAATAAATGGACAACAAATTCTAGAAAGGATAGAGAAAATTGTAAATTTTGCTAATCAATATTTAGCCAGCTAGCTGGAGCCTCTAATTCTGACATTTCTTCCTGCATTAAGAAATATTATAGAGTAGCAGGATGGTTTAGCTAGTACTGACCGTTGTTTATCAAGACAACTTGAGTTTGGACTCAATTTTGATCCCAGTGTCCCTTGTGATGGACAGAGATAATTCCCACACGTTTGCCTCACTCTTTTTTTACATGCATTGTGGCACATGTATGCAGATGCATGTACTAAAAAGGGAAATGGAAAAACTTAATAGTACAGAGATCTACTTGAATTCATAGGAAAGGAAAGAAGAATAAAGGTGTCTGCCTGTCTGTTTGTATGTGTTGTCTCTGTTAAGAGTGCTCGTAATTCCCCTGATAAAGGTTAAGCTTCAGAAAGACTGGACTTTGCATTTTTTTTTCCTGTTCTTTTGTTTACTCTGCTTCCAGCACTGTTCATGACACACCAAAGTCCATGCACTCCTAGGCTTTCTCTACTCCTCTTTGAGTTCTAAGGGAACAGTGTCTATCCAGACTTACCTGTTAGCTGACAGTGTTGGAGGGATATGTTCAGTGAACAGTGATTGTGAGAAGCAGTTAATATTGAGCATGGGCTGTTTTTTTTACCACCTCAGTGAGAGAAGGCCTGATTTACTAATCTCCAACCTCAGGTTAAACCACTGTTTTTCTCTGATGTTATATGAAATGAAGAAGCTATACTGAGAGAACTGCTGGTGGAGCTCAGGGATAGATTTTTTTTCTAGGTATGTTTTGGGCCTTGAGTTTGATGCTTAGCACCCCCCCCCAAAAAAAAAAAATGGAAGGAAGGAAGCCACTTGGATGGATTCTAAGTAGATAAATTCATTCCCCTAAGCTGAATTCTTACTTGTTATTAGACCATCATTCTCTTTTAAGATGCAAGCATGTGCGCGTGCACACACACACACACACACACACACACACACACACACACACACGCTCACAACATGGTATAGGGAGATACATAGCTATTATTTTCTTACAGCAATAATTGTAGAGATGTGGAACAAGACCGTATTTGTTACAAAAATAGATTATCAAGTCTTCAAACTATAGAAACAAACTGTGCAATTAACAAACCCCAAGGCCCAGTTAATAGAAGAAAACATCTTATGTGACTTTAGAAACAAAAGTAGGCTTTCTCTTACTATTCTGACACCCCTTTGACTCTCCTCTAGTTGAAGTTTTATACACACAAACACACATAGACAGAGACAGACAGACAGACAGACAGACAGCCATGTACATGTACACTTTCTGGAAGCTGTTCTCTTAATCTAATGATAAATATCCTAACATTTTACATAGACAAATAATATAGCTCCGGGTTGTTGTTTTTTTTCCCCCGTATGTGAAAATGAATCTGAGTTTGTAGTACTTGGATGTACGTATTTGGCTGTATTTGATTTGTCCATTTCGGTTTAGAATACACAGCAGATTCACAGAATGTCTTAAGTCTTAGGAGCCATGGATGGAGTATGATGGAGTGCAATTTGTTTCACTAATTTGGGCCTCAATTTAAAAAAAAATTAACAAAAATAACAAACCAGTATTCTCCAGTCTGGGCAATATCAGTGAAACATGATATTAATTTTGGAGGAGCTAAGGTTTTAAAGACAATAGAAAACATTGTCCAAGCATTAATATCTTTTGAAATAAAGATCTGGCTACATGGTTAGATTGCTCCTGAATCTATAAGGAGTTGAGCTCAGGCCTGAGGAACACAGGCAAGGATTTTAGCCTGGGATGTTTCCTAGGAAGATCACATCGGGATGAGCAGAATACCACCACAGAATAAAGATCTCGTGTCTGATGTGACCTCTGCTGTTTGTCTAGTGGGACTCTAGCAAAGTTTAATTGTTTAGAAAAGAATTCAGCATGGGTTGAAAATATATTCTAGATATTAGTGAACTTTCTTAAACTCTTTCTTGAATGAATATGTAGTTATAAATAGGTACTGCTCTCTCCCTTTCTAAGTCCGTGGCCCTTCTCATTTTCTCTAGCACACTATTGTAATATCTCTGTTGTGTTTCTCTCTGTCCCTCACAGTCTTCCCCCATTTACCCTGAACCTTCTCTTTCCGCTTTATCCACTCCCTCTCTGTCTTTTACCTTCGTCCTCGGACTCTGAAGGGATGCACACACCCCTTTCCTTTATGAAGGTAGGCCAACGCCTCTGTTCAGATCTTTTGTTCAGAATGCCTCCCCGTTATTTAAAACACAAATTGCTTCAAGTATTGCTTCTATGCTATACTTCCTAAAACATAAGTTTGTTCAATTATTGCTTGTTTGCCTTAGTTCCTAAATTAGGATATGGCTAAATATATCTTCACCTTCCTCGTTCCTTGTACACTTCATGGTTAACAAAGCATGGTTCATGATATTGAATCACTATATCATTTTACCTCTTAATCACACTGTCTTGATTTTTTTCCTCCAAGAGCACCATATTTTCTAAGACATTCTGTCTGAGCACGATAGTTATATAATACCTATTTATGTACTTGAATCCAAATAGTCACCTAGTTTTTTCAGTTGTTTCCTTCTATGTCGTATCTCATCTGCCTGTCTCTGATGTCTCTTCTTATTCAGCCCCGATGATATCCTTACATACTGCAGCAATTGTATTTCCGTATCCCAATGTCTCTACATCTGATGCAACCTCCAACTTTATCTCTCCACGTTTGTTTCATTGACTCTATTGACTTTAGAAATTAGTCAAGAAATTTAATTCAAGTTCATCTCAGACTCCTAGCACAGCAACAAAATTTGCTCCGTGTTAGTCCAACCAGTCTTAGCTACATTTTATCCAGCTGGGTATTTGTAAAGCAATCAAACGGGAATATGTAGTTTTCTATTTTGCAATTACTTTCCGCATTTCTTTCCAGTTTATTTCCTTTGATTTTGTATTATTTATCTAAAATATGAGGACTCTGTCTTCTGAGACCTAATGCACGTGTCTCCTCTGTTTGACAAGCAGAACGTATCAGTCTCTCTTGGGTTCAGAGATACTGCCGTGTTCCGCTCATGTCTCCTTAATCAAGATAACAATCTTTTTCTTGTTTTATCATCTTCAATAAATAAGAGGTAAGCTCCTCAGGCCTAACACTATGTTTTATTCATTTTTATACCTTCTGTGCCATTTTGCATACCTTCATAAGAGTCCATTTTTGTTTCGCATTAGATGAATAACTTGAAGGCCTTTTTATGTGACCATTTGCTGCATTAAGAGCGCCACATTATTGTCCTTAAGGAAACTAAGGTTCTGATAACACTTTGCTGAGCAACTCCTTCCACTTCCTGTCTCGCCTATATCTACATGAACATGAGAAGGGGTTCCCAGCCAGCACGGACTATCTAGCAAGACAGAAACAAAAAAATGTAAAATTATATTTAAATCTCTATTTAACAAGTACAGGGTAACTGATTAATTTATTCAATCTATGGGAGCAAAAAAGCAATGAAAGTAACCTACTGACTTTGTTGAAAGATTCTTCATCAAAAATTCTTTTCTTAATCAAATATTGACACAGAAATTCTGGTGGTGACATACATGTACATAGGACTAATTATGTATTTAAGTTTCATATGTAATTCACGATGAATGCCAAGCAAGCAACATTCAAATACACACAAACCAAATTATCCAAGTGTACCAGTGAATTTGTACTTAGTAAGGTATTGTCCTATTTTGGTTTTTGTCACTGTGATTGAAAAGAAAAAACTTGGATAGGAAAGGGTTTATTATTTCTTACAATTAGACTCCATTATCATGGCAATCCATGGCAAAAGCTGAAGCAGAATCCTAGAGTCAGCACCCGGGGCAAGTCTATGGAGGTATAATGTTTGCCTCTTGCTCCCCACAACGGTCCAATCTGCTTTAGTGTACAACCCAGGACCTCCTGCTCAGGGGCAGCACAGCTCTAGCAGGCTGGGTCCTCCTGTATCAATAAGCATCAAGAAAATGGCTCACACCCTCACCCACATGCCAGTCTGATAAAGGTAATTCTTCAGTTGCAACTCCCTCTTCTCAGATCCTTCTACACTTGACAAAAGTTAACCAGGACAGCAACTTCTCTGTCCTCTGCTAAGTCTGAGCTATGTGAGTGAGAACTTGGGGTGCACATAAGGCACTTCCCTCTTTCATGGTGTATAAGATATTAGACTGTGGAATAGCTGCCAGCTGCACAGAGGGGAAATGGAGATATGGAGAAAGAAGATGACTTGGATCCAGACAAATGCGTAGAAAGAGGAAGCATCACTAAGCAGGAGATTTTTTACCAATGGTGGTTTTTGTCATTGATGTCTAGGGGGTCACTCATTTAAATATTTTAGGTGTTTTCTTACTTCCTCATTCTGGATTTGAATAAAAACTTTATAGACAAAGTATGATTCAAGTTGACTATGGCCACTAAGAAAAGTCCTGTTGCTCTCTAGCCATAGTGAAAATTACAGTTTCTCTAGCAATGGATAGAGTTAATGTAGCTGTTATTATTTAGTCAGCTGCTAGATTCCAGAGACAAAGACTGATGGAAATTGCCACTTCACCACAGGGATCATGCAGTGGGGAAAGTATTAGCATAGAGTTAAATGTGAGAACACCTGTATGATTACAAAGCCATGACCCTCCTCTCAGTCTCTCTGTGTGCTCTTAGGACAGTAAACAAGATCAGATCTCCTACAACAGGCAGACTAAGGTCTGAAGAGCAGCCACTAACATTTGAAACCTAAGCATTAGATTCTACCAGGGTTTGATTTGTATATGTACACGGGGAATATTTAGTTTTGCAATTTTAAACTATCATCCACTTAGGATTCTTTCCCATCCCACACTAGAGCCATTAAACTGGATTCCCAATTCAGGCTTACCATCTGTGTTACATTCTAATTATTTTTATAAAGCTGAGATTTTTAACATCAAATACAAAAATGTATAAAAACATCCAAAGTGGGCCCTTTGCATTTGTTTTGCTTTTATCCTTGCTGATTTCAGTTTGTTGTTGTCAGCAATGCTATCGACCATCCTGAGTGGGTTAAAGAAGGCACCAGGAAGACCTTGAGCTTGGCCTCAGCTTTTTTACTTTAGTCTACTCGATGTCTTAACATTTTCCTGTGTTCTGGTTTCGGTGCTGTGTATGGTTCACCGTGGCCCTGACTTCCATAGAGTAATTATTTTGATTAAGTTAGACAATTAAAGTCAGTCTTGCATGAGGAGCGGATGCCGCTGGGAGTCAGTGATGGATGGGCTCCAGTTTTCTAAGTGTTCAGTCATGCCAGCATTTTCCAGCTGAGTGAAATCCCCCTCCTCGTTTGGTTAGGACGACAGCAAATGGGTTGTTAGACCTGATTGTTTCCCATCCCACTTAGAAAATAAGTCACAAAGAGATCAAGAAGGCAAGAAGATGGTGTTACTATCTACATGTGTTCTTGTAATTTTTCTACGTCTTTTATTTGTGTTGATGAACAGCATCATTACTGAAATAATTAGTGTTAATTAATAGCTGTGTCATTTTTGGTTAATGGTAGTTTAGTTTTACAATTAGACTAATTAGTACACACCATAGCTTAGTGACATGACAAATCACTGAGCAGAGCACATTGACTCTTGTCCCTTCTGATGTATGAGCTAATCTACTCACTTAATAATGATGAAGGAAAGCGACAGGGAGCTGTGCAATGACAGCCATCAGGCATTGTTTCCACATTTCTGGGTCTCTATTTGCTGCTTAGTTCCCGAGTACGAGGAATTGTTGGTTTTTGATGTTTTCGTTCTTTTCTTACTCTTGTGTCATGGTTGTTGTCTCTAGAACTAAAGTAGGAAGTCTCTAAAGCTTACCAAAATTAAACTACGAATAGGTATAACACTAAAACCTAAAGATTCTCTTGGCAAAACACTCAAAAGCAAAGATTCTCCTGATATTCACTGCATTTGCGTATGCTGTTTTCCATTCAGTGTTACACACTTCCAAAAGCATTCACAGTCAAGTTGACATCTGTCTGCAACTTTGATTTATTTTGCAGAACCTATGCGGACACCAAAGACTTTAAAGATTGCTGAAATCCAGGCAAGGCGCATTGCAGTGGACTGGGAGTCCTTGGGCTACAACATCACTCGTTGCCACACTTTCAACGTCACTATCTGCTACCATTACTTCCGTGGCCACAATGAGAGCAGGGCAGACTGCTTGGACATGGACCCCAAAGCCCCTCAGCATGTTGTGAACCATCTGCCACCTTACACAAATGTCAGCCTCAAGATGATCCTAACCAACCCAGAGGGAAGGAAGGAGAGCGAAGAGACAATCATCCAAACTGATGAAGATGGTAAGCTCAAGTTTATTATCTTCACAGGGGTGGGGCGGGGAGGACAAAGGATGCTGTCATTTCTGTACACTTACCCTGTGGTATCCATCACTGAACCAAACCCAGAAACCCACCAAAATTTCTCAGCCCAGTTTAACTCTAACAGAACACATGTTCTTTAGAAAAGAAACCGAATAGGAAATGACATGCAGCCATGCTGTGTTTTTTAAACAGTGATGAATAAAGTCTGAATAAAGCTCTTCTTACCAAAGGTTAAAAACAAAAAAGTTATTATCCATGTCACTGTATCAGTTATCTTTTGGCTAACTCACATTCTTACACATTGTGTGTGCATTTTGTAAAACCATACTAGCTAAAATTGTTTTCCTAATACTTGAAGATAAAATACTCCATCTGGTTGCAAGTGGGTATGTGGGGGGGGGGGGTGAAACGCAAAAGCACAGGACATATTTTTAGTCAATTTTTTTAGTTATTTTCCTAAGGAAATAACAGGCTATCACTTTTATAGATCTTATTATAATCTCAGAAATTATGTTCATAAAAATTAGGTAATAGTAATGTATATTTATATTAGTATTATATGTCTTTTTCTTAATGGTTTGGTAAATCATTAACATGGCTATAAATAGAGTTCCCTATTTTACTAACAAATATTTTAAGGTGATACTTTTTATGATATTTCTTCCTCAAGTGAATCTATGTTCAATGAAAGCTATTATATAAAGATCTGAAGCAAAGATTACCAGAAATCCACCTCTTCCATAGCCAGTAACTTCTCCCAGCTCTCTAGTCCTGTGCTTACGTGAAGAAGTCAAGTCTGGGGATTTCTCTGCTTCCATTCTTTCTTACTTTCTCCTTGAAGAGGCTGATAGGAGTTTCAGAACAAAAGATCTATTTTATAGCCAGACACCTCCCCCACCTCCCTTCATGTATTCAATGGGCCACTAAGTATCTTTTGGTACCTAGCAAGTAGAATCCAGGTGGCTGTCATAAAATAGGTCTGTAAGCTGTAGTTTCTAGAAACAGTCCTTTCAAGTTTTCTCCTCTGGAAACTGGAAGTGACTTTGGTCCATCCTGTTGCTTTGTCTTTAGAGAAGCAAGAGCCTTGGATATCAAACTGGCCGCAACACAGTGTCTAAAGTCAGTCTCATATTACAAAAACTTCAGAGTAAAAACTCTGAGACTTATGATGAATGCTTGAGTTAATCAAGGTGGCCATCTCAAGTATTACATTGTTTCATGTCTTGAAATCATTGTGGTCAAAATATTTAAATAATACCTCATCCCCATCTTGTCTGCTGCCCCTACCCTCCGACACACTTAACACCTACCTGTGTGAAAAGGAAGAGGTGAGGTAATGAGTTCATAGGTCACTAATAGAACCAGATGTGTAAGAAGAGCTACAGCTGTCCTGAGGAATCACACTGTACCTTCTGATGTGCTATGGAGATTTCAGGGTCTGTGTCACACTGGGCATTTTATAACCCATGGTTTTAGTATTAAGAGCATAGCCACATGTTTTATTGCTTGGTGTTAACATTTAAAGCCAGGATGTCTTAATTGATAACATTTAGATTAAGCTACATGGGTTTTATACTGTCATTTGTTTTTCTCCACTCCCCCTTTAACAGTGCAATTTCCCTTGATTTTATCCTTTGATACACTTTACTATCTTAATTTTCTTTCCTACAAACAAAAGAAGGCAGTCAGGTTTTGTAATTTTCTTAATTACATTATTTTCTTAACTGCGTTTGGTTACACAGATGACTATGTTAATATGCAGATAATGGAATGCTCTGGAATTTTGCCCTAACCCATACAAATACACAACGATAATGTTCATATTGTCTAGAATCAGTTTATAGATGAATTCTCTGTTTAATTTCAGTCCTATTTTCAGGTCGACATTTATTTTAACCTGTGTGTTGAGAACCCTTTGTAGACGCTTCCGTTTTCCTACACTGCAGTTTAGTTTGCTATATTGACATCAGTTATGTGAAGGCGACCATTAGGGTTCCACAGTGTGATGACTGCATGACCCCTGTGATTGTATCTCATGTGGTAGGCTTTTTCCTTTTTCTTGTTTGTTTTCTGCTGTTTAAGTAATACTTAATGCCCGATATAGGAACTTTCATGATGTATTTGCGAGTAACTCACCCTCCACGACTGTTCCTGTGAGTTTGAGTTTCTTCACAGGATAATCGATCTATCTCGATGTTCAGTGGTAAGGAAGAACAACCAAATCATACTTATTGTTGCAAAGATCAATGAATTATGATGATCTGATTAAGTCAGTTTTACTTAATTATTGCTGCTCCAAATACAGAGAAAAAAATTATCAACCATCTAATAAAAAGGATATCATTATGTGAAAAGAATTCTGGGGACCTCCATAAATCAAGGTCCCAAAGCTGGGCCCATTTCTTATTAGAACCTTGGGGTAAAATTTATACTTAATTTATTACACTTGCTTTTTTAATGCATGGGCAAAATTTTTTGTCTAAGGTTCTGTTTTCATTTTTCATTTTAGCATTCATGAAAATCAATATTATGAAGTTAGCTCAGCAGAAAAGCCTGGTTTGGGGACATTTTTTAAGGCTACAAAGCTATTTTAAAATGTACATTCATTACATTTTAGAGGCAGCGATGCTTATTTAATATAATCTTTCTCCGCACCTATTTCATTTTTCTTTCCTTTTTTTCTTTTTCTTTTTTTTTTATGAAGTTATATTTGAAGGACTTCCTCATGCTCAAAACAAAATTAGCTGAAACAGCTCACAGATAAATCACTACTAGTACCGGAACAAAAGTCAGCACTTTGTCTCCGTTCAAAACTGCTGTGGTGGAAACATGAAGTGGTAATCCATGCGCTGTAGCTAGGCATGAAGTGGCTCTATGAGCTTCATGCTGTATTGTAACTGGATGGAGATAGATAGATAGATAGATAGATAGATAGATAGATAGATAGATAGATAGATAGATAGGTAGGTAGATAGATAGATAGATAGATAGATAGATAGATAGATAGATAGATAGATAGATAGATAGATAGATAGTTTGAAGTACTTATTCGTCCAAGTCATGATCACTTGTACAGCGTACCTTGGGCTTGCTATTCTCTCACATTTTACATCTTGAAAAGGAAACCTAGAAATACTTCAAATAGAATCATGGCAAAGTAGAACATGTGGGAGAAGGGATGACCATAGCAATGTTGTAGGAAAAGCAAATTTGTATGTCCATCCATCTTTCAATGCAAAATTATGCAAATAGTTTAAACCACCCCTAGATAAGGACAATTTGAAAAATCTTCATTCTGTTTCATGTAATGTATAGGCCAAATTGTGTTCTGTAGACACAGAAATTGTAATAGCAGCTCTTCCCTTTTTGTTGTTTTGACTCATCCTATCCATATCTGCCAAGCAAGCGCCCTGACAAATATGGGAAGAAGAGATGCATTCCCCTGATTGTGATCAAACAGATTCAGCAGATATACATATATCTCCTTGCACAACAAACCAGTGTCCCTGGCAGCCTTGGCATTGACAAAAACTGCCCAGAATATCTAAAAGGGTCTCTGCCGTAATGGGCAAAGTAGCCTATGCTGACCACATCAAGCAGGGTAAGGGATGCTGATAGGGATGTGAGCATGATCACAGTTCAGTGCTAGCATGCTTTATGGTTCCAGTGGATTTCTTTCTTTTATGTGCCACCTCATGTTGCCGGCCCCAGAGGTCAAAACATCATTCATAGTCTCCTTGTAGAATGAAATAAATCTTAGTCTGGTGACAGATCATTCAGAATTTCTTGCTGCTGCTAGCCATGAAGAAATACATTTCCTTTGATCCAGTGATTTTTAATTTATTTCAATCCTCATGAAATTGCTCTGTACTTTGAAATGGCATTTCTAGATAATGTCATGTGTGAAGTTCACTGAAACATTGGATTTGAGGAAAATATTAATTAAAAACCATACTTGCCTAATACAAGGTTGATATTTTCAAAAGGGAATTTTTAGGCCAAGTTTGTGGGATGATAAGTATTAAAGCATCATTGGAAGAAGAATCTGGACTGTGTGAATAAATACTAAGGTTTGAAAGTAAAATATATAAAAGGAAAACACACAATAGTAGTCTTGTAGTTTGTCAACAATAACTGATACATCACTAATTAATAACTTGAGGTTTTACAAATTATAAGGCTTTCACAAATAAAGAATGGGCAGTATTATAATTCTTGCCTGGCATGCATGAAGCTCTGAATGAAATCCCCAACATGGTAATGGCATCAAGCAGAGTACGGTGTCACATCCCTGTAATCTCATTCTGGAGGAGAAGCAAACAATCATAGGTCCAGGTCATCCTCAGTTACTTCGAGCCCAAAGCCAATGCATGCATTAGACCCTGCCAAAAATAAACAGCAACAACAACAAATAAAAAGAAAATAAAGACTACAATAAAGTATCTGAGACATCTCAGTGGTAGTGTACTGACTTGTGTAGACAAGCCCTGAGCCCCATCTTCAGCTCTGACAAATGGCTAAAGCATACAAATTGAGAGATACTTGAATCTTAAACCAGCTTGCTCTTAATAAGCCTCTTTCTTAGCTGAGAAAAAAAGTAAGCTTCATTGAGAAGCATGAAGGAATTATAATTTAGCATATTCATCTTTAACATCTTTTTTAAAAATTATAATAATCAATGTTATCTTTTTAATTATAGAAAATTTAATAAGTATAGCTACAAAAGTCAGGATGGGTTTTAATGGGCATTTCAAGTTAGTGCTATGAGATTTGGCTTTTGAGTCTAAGGAGCACTAATTATGATTATAATTCATTATTTTATGAACTTTGTTGATGGAACCTCTTTAGGGGATTATCATAATCTTCAAAAAAATCTTTCAAGGAGATGCATCTCTGTTCTCAAAGCAAATTACAAATAACCTCCTGTTATTGGAGGTATACAACAGAGAAAACTAGAGTACATGACTATGTAACCCTCCAAGGTGATTGAACATTCATTCGAATAAAAATAACTTTACATTTATTCCTACATTTCTTGCTTGAGAAACTTGCAGCCTGACTTTCAGTGTGTGTCCGTTCTGGAGTCAAATCTGAATACTGCTCATGTACGGATTTTTTTTTTTAAAGATGTATTTATTTTTTATTAGATATTTTCTTTATTTACATTTCAAATGTTATCCCCTTTACTAGTTTTCCCTCTAAAAGTCCCCTATCCCCTCCTGCCTCCCTCTGCTCCCCAACCCACACACTCCCATTCCTGGTCCTGGCATTCCCCTATACCACGGCATACATACAACCTTCACAGGACCAGGGGTCTCTCTTTCCATTGATGACTGGCTAGGCCATCCTCTGCTACATATATAGCTAGATCCACAAGTTCCACCATGTGTCTTCTTTGATTGGTGATTTAGTTCCAAGGAGCTCTGGGGGTACTTGTCAGTAAATATTGTTGTTCCTCCTATGAGGCTTCAGTACCCTTCAGTTCCCTGAGTATTTCTCTGATTATTTCGTTGGAGACCTTGTGCTCCGACCAAAGGATGACTGTGAGCATCCACTTCTGTATTTGTTGGGCCCTGACAGAGCCTCGCTGGAGATAGCTATATCAGGCTCCTGTCAGCAGGCTCTTGTTGGCATCTGCCTAGTGACTGGGTTTGGTGGTTGATTATGGTGAGGATCCCCAAGTGAGGCAGTCTCTGGATTTCCTTTCCTTCAGGCTCTGCTCTGAACTTCGTCTCTGTAACTCCTTCCATGGATGTTTTGTTCTAAGAAGGAATGAAGTATCCACACTTTGGTCTTCCTTCTTCTTGAGTTTCATGTGTTTTGCAAATTTTATCTTGGGTATTCTGTTTCTGGTCTAATATGCACTTATCAGTGAGTGAATATGTGTGTTCTTTTGTGATTGGGTTACTTCACTCAGGATTATATCTTCCAGATCCATCCATTTGCCTAAGAATTTCATAAATTCACTGTTTTTAATAGCTGGGTAGTACTCTATTGTGAAAATGTACCACATTTTCTGAATCCATTCTTTTGTTGAGGGATATCTGGGTTCTTTCCAGCTTCTGGCTATTATAAATAAGGCTGCTATGTTCATAGTGGAGCATGGTGTGTCCTTATTACAAGTTGGAACATTTTCTGGATATATGCCCAGAAGAGGTATTGCTGGATCTTCTGGTAGTACTATGTCCAATTGTCTGAGGAACCGCCAAACTGATTTCCAGAGTGGTTGTATCAGCTTGCAATCCCACCAGCAATGGAGGAGTGTTCCTCTTTCTCCACATCCTCACCAGCATCTGCTGTCACTTGAATTTTTGATCTTAGCCATTCTGACTGATTTGAGGTGGAATCTTACAGTTGTTTTGATTTGCATTTCCCTGGTGATTAAGGATGTTGAACATTTTTTCAGGTGCTTCTCAGCCATTTGGTGTTCCTCAGTTGAGAATTCTGATATTATTATTATTATTATTATTATTATTATTATTATTGGTGTTTCGAGACAGGGTTTCTCTCTATATCCCTGGCTGTCCTAGTATTCACCCTGTAAACCAGGCTGGCCTTGAACTCAGAAAAAAAAATATATATATATATATATGAATACACTGTAGCTCTCTTCAGAGACCCCAGAAGAGGGCATCAGATACCATTCCAGATGGTTGTGAGCCACCATATGGTTGCTGGGATTTGAACTCAGGACCTCTGGAAGAGCAGTCAGTGCTCTTAACCGCTGAGCCATCTCTCCAGTCCCCTGATATTATTTTTAAAGACACACCTGATGCTGTCTCCTTTAAATTGTGTTTATCTTGTTTATACGATGAGTATTGGACATTGTTTGTACATGCTCTTATCACCAATGCTTGTGTTTCTAGTGCCCGGGCCTGTGCCAGTCAAATCCCTCCAAGGAACATCCTTTGAAAACAAGATCTTCCTGAACTGGAAAGAGCCACTGGAACCGAATGGAATTATCACTCAGTATGAGGTATGCAAAAGGGATGCTGGTTGGCAGTTAGTCACCAAGAAGAGGCAAATGGGAGAAGGTTAGGAGGGAATAATGGAACAGGGAAAGGTGAAGGTGAGAGGATCAAAATGTGTTTTAAAGACAGCATCTCTCACTGAACCTGGAGCTCACTAGTCTAGTGAGACAAATTGTGCCACAAGTCCCAAGGATACAGGAACCACAGATATGGGCTCCTGTGTTGGGCCCATTGTGTGGAGCTCAGGAAATATGAACTCCAGTCCTTAGTTTTGCATGGCCATCACTTTATATACTGTTAGGTCTCTGTAGCCTGGAAAGCCCACACTAATAGGTTCTACTGGTGGTTTCCAAACACAGTGTTACAGTCACAATCTACGGTTCTCAAAGCTTCTATAGCAACCCAGACAGAAAAACATAAGTAATTAAACTTAAGAAGAGGTGAAGAGATATTGCACAGTAGTAGAACACTGTCCTAGCATGGATAAAGCTCCTAATTCAATGTCCAATACCATGGTGGGGAAGGGGGGAGCAGGAGGCGGGGGAATAGATCCAGTGTACAGAGAGGTTGTGATTTCTTTCTCATAGCCACAGCTTACAGATTTGAAACCCACTAAGTAAGAATAGAGAGACCCCTGAACCCTACATTGTATCAGAAAAAAACTCACTCCTGAAAGTGGTTCTCTGATCTCCAAATACACTGTGATGTGAGCACACACATGCACATAAAATAAAGATGTAAATAGGTAAATAAGTAAATATTTAAAAATTAAAAAAAAACATCATTACCCCTCCTTTATCCTACATAAATTATTTGATTTGAAAATTAATCACTATACGGTATATGGAATTTCAAAATCTTGGAATATAGGCTAGTTTTCAAGTCTATGTATGTGCATAACCAGACTATGTCCTTGTCAAACCCAATTAATGGTTATAATGAATAATTACACGTAAAACTGCTAAGTCTGCATTCCTAAAATTAAGAAACCATTATCACACTGTGCTTAAGGAAAGGCCACTGAATGCCAGTTTTTCATAGTAAGTAATTAATAGTCTCCCAAAAGGAAAACAGATTAAAAACCTATTTCAGAATTTCATTGTACCTTTGAATATAAATCACCATATTTTCAAATATAAGACACTGAGGAGAATGATGAATTTTTAAATGTTTTTATTAAAATAGAATTTCATACCTTTCCTTATCACTTTCAAATGGATATTTTTAATTGCACAGTTGTGAGGTTTTTCTGCTGTATAGTCAGTGCTGATTATAGAGTAAACACTTCTGTTTCTAGTGCCTAAGAATGAAGTTTAGGGATGAGAATGTTTTGACTGGTAATGTGTTTGAATTCTAGTTTTCTATATAATTTGTTTGGCTTTGTTGTTTTGAGACACCGTCTTACTAAGTTAATACAAATGGCCATAAAGTCAGTCTGTTCTTGAACTTGTATCCCTCTCCCAAGCAGTATAGATTACTAACCTGTGTTGCTAAGTATTGCTAGAACTTCCTATGTTCCCCTTAGGCAAAAAGAAGAAGAATGTCATACTTTTGATGGAGACTTTCTTGTTTTCATGCATGTTAAAGTATGTATAAGAAATTTTGTATGTAGTGTGCATATTTAAGTATATCCATTTACTGGTAGAATTTTAAACATTTAAGTAGTTGACAAATAAGACAAACTGATTTATATTAGTAGTTGCATGATAAATGATAATTAATGATACCGATAGATAATAGATAGAAAGATGATAGGTGTGTAAAGAGAGATGATAGAAGATAGATGATAGTTTGATAGATAACAGATAGATTGATCCATAGATTGACGGTAGATAGATAGATAGATAGATAGATAGATAGATAGATAGATAGATAGATAGTAAACGAGAGATGCCAGAAATAATAGCATCAAAATTAAAGGAGCAGAAATAGGAAGAAATGATGGCTTGAAGCTCTTGCATGCTATGGTATTTAGAAAGAGTTTATGATGCCTTCAGTTGGTATATAATGGGAAATATATTTTCCACAACAGGTGAGCTATAGCAGCATAAGATCATTTGACCCTGCTGTTCCAGTGGCTGGGCCCCCACAGACTGTATCAAATTTATGGAATAGTACACACCATGTATTTATGCATCTTCACCCTGGAACCACCTACCAGTTTTTTATAAGAGCCAGCACTGTCAAAGGCTTTGGACCAGCAACAGCCATCAATGTGACCACAAATATCTCAGGTAAGCAAATAAGTGATACAGAAGGTGGAAGGCTCATGCTCCTGGTTAGACGTAACATACTCTAGACATTCAGTTATATACTGTGTTCTTGTAGCTCAGTAAGCCTTTACTCTCAATACCTGAAGTCATGGTTACTTTATTCAGTCATTTGAGAACAAATCATTATTGGTTCTATGTTGTAATCCAAACAGTTTGCAAACAGTCACAAAAATGACGGTAGTCTCTTTCCTTAAAAATATCTCCAAGTTCATAATCTATGAGAGACCTTTTATTGCACCTTTGAGCATCATTTGCCTGCTGTAGCTGGATGGATATTATTTAATGAGCAGCAGATGACTTTTACTCTGTTATTAGAATATCTCAGCCCGTGTCTGTCCCAGTTTCCCCTACATTCTGATAATTGTAAACAAATGAATCGCTCCTGTTCATGAAAAGTGTCTCATAAATGCATCCAATTTTCAGAACAGGAGCATGAAAGAGATTCTTGAATTGATAAGTAAAAGTGACTAAAGTGTAATTTCTATTACATTCAGCTTTATCATTTCATTGTTTATAGATTCTAGTTCTTCAGTAAGCTCACCAGTTAAACCTTGTTATTTTCCAGCTGCACATCCGTACTACCACTCCTCCTAAATGTATTCTAGTTAGTAAAATACTTTGTCATATTAAGATTACAAAAAAAAATTGTGCTATGTGTTACTAAAGAGGGGGTTTTGAAAATTAAATCTAAGAACATTTTTATTTTGTGAATTCTCTTTATCTTTACACTAATTTTACAAAGTATATGATTGCAGCCCCTCCCAATTAACATTACATATTTTTGACATAGTCTTGAATCGTTTTAAGCTTTATTTGGAAATGTATTGAATAAAATAGAAATTTTAAAACTTTATGTCATGAATAAAAGTAATTCTAATATTTCATTTGCATATGATTTGATTCATATTAATATTCTAGTAAAACTGATGTTTTAAAATATCCATTGTATTAAGGAATTAAAACATACTAAACTGTCATTTTATTTCCTAAAGGATATCAACAATTCAAAATATTTATTAGGTTTCTTTGTTACAAAATAAGACATGGTGAATATCATGACAAATTTCCTATCTTATAGGGTTAGCAACTGTTGATTTTTCTATAGAAATTGCTGTAACATTTACATAAGCTTATAAAACAGAAAGCATTGAACAACTCTATATTTCTGATTTATAAATACACACACACACATACACAATTTTCAAGTCTTAGCTACCCTGTTCAGCATGATGTTGAACAGAAAATTTATAATTATAGACCAAAACACTAGCCTAGGTTTTTTTTCTCCTGAATTATTTCAGTCCAATTTTACTATTGCAACTCAAGAACAGAGAGAATTTTCTTGTACTTTAAAAATATAATTTGAGGACTGTGAACAGGCCTGTGAATGCAGCTAGGATCATCATTGTTGCTCAGAAGAACCCACCTAGAACCCTCAGGACACAGGAACTGAGGGGTAGCCTGAGACTGGAGCCTTCTGGTCTCCATCTGTGCCCAGAGCTGATACTATGCCACAGAGCTATATGCACAAATACCACCAAAAGAAAAGCTGACCTCCCAGGAGTGCCTGCACACCTGTGAGCACAAGTAAGACCACCACTGTGATGGCCCAAGAGAGACCACCACAGAGCCATGAGAACACAGGAGCCAAGGATCAGCTGGGGACAAGATCATTCTGGTCTCTATCTGTACCCCAGAGCTGACTCTGTTCTGCAGCACTCCATACGCAAATTCCTCCCAGCAAAACTGGTCTCCCAAGAGTACTGACACACAGGCTTGCAGGAGGGACAAGCCAAAGTCAGAGACAGCAAGACCAGTTAACACCAGAGACAACCAGATGGCAAAAGGCAAGAGCAAGAAGAACTTAAGAAACAGAAACCAAGACTACTTGCCATCATCAGAACCCATTTCTCCCACCACAGCAAACCCTGGTTACCCCAACACATCAGAAAAGCCAGACTATGATTTAAAAATCACATCTCATGTTGATGATAGAGGAATTTAAGAAGGACATAAATGACTCCCTTAAAGAAATACAAGAGAACACAGGTAAACAGGTAGCAGAACTTAAAGAGGAAACATAAAAACCCTTTAAAGAATTACAGGAAAACACAAACAGGTGAAGGAACTGAAAAGTGGAAATAGAAACAATAAAGAAATCACAAATGAAAACAACACTGGAGATAGAAAGCCTAGGAAAGAGTCCAGGAGACATAGATGCAAGCATCACCAACAGAATACACGAGATAGAAGTGAGAATCTCAGATGCAGAAGATTCCATAGGAAACAATAACACAACAGTCGAAAAAAATGCAAAATGCAGAACACTCCTAACTCAAAACATTCAGGAAATCCAGAACACATTGAGAAGTAGGTATAGAAAAGAGTGAAGATTCCCAAGTTAGAGGGCCAGTAAATATCTTCAACAGAATTATAGAAGAAAACTTCCCTAACCTAAAGAAAGAGATGCCCATGAACATACAAGAAGCCTATAGAACTTCAAATAGAGTAGACCGGAAAAGAAATTCCTCCTGTCATATAATAATCAAAACACCAAACTCACTAAACAAAGAAAGAATATTAAGAGCAGAGAGGGAAAAAGATCAAGTAACATAAAGGCAAATCTATCAGAATTACACCAGACTTCTCACCAGAGACTGTGAAAGCTAGAAGATCCTGGGCAGATCTAAAACAGATCTTAAGAGAACACAAATGCCAACCCAGACTACTATACCCCAAAAAACTTTCAATTACCATAGATGGTGAAACCAAGAATTTCCATGACAAATCCAAATTTTCACAATATTTTTTCACAAATCCAGCCCTACAAAGAATAAGGAAGGAGGGAAAACATACCCTATAAAAAGCAAGAAAGTAATCTTCTTTCAACAAACCCAAAAGAAGATAACCACACAAACAAAAAAATAACATCAATGAAAACGGGGAGCAACAATCACTATTCCTTAATATCTTTTAACATCAATGGACTCGATTCCCCAGTAAAAAGACAAAGACTAACAGACTGGATACACAAAAAGGACCCAACATTTTGCTCTATACAGTACACGCACCTCAGTGTCAAAGACAAACACTACCTCAAAGAAGAGGGCTGGAAAACAATTTTCCAAGCAAATGGTTCAAAGAAACAAGCTAGAGTAGCCATTCTAATAAAGTCTATTTTCAACCAAAAGACATCAAAAAGTGTAAGCAAGAACACTTCATTTTCATCAAAGGAAAAATCTACCTGGAAGAACTCTCAACTCTGAACACCTATGCTCCAAATGCAAGGGCACATACATGCATTTAAAAACAACAAACAAACAAACAAACAAACAAACAAACAAAAACTTTACTAAAGCTCAAAGCACACATTGTACCTCACACAATAATAGTAGGAGACTTCAACACCTCACTCTCATCAATGGACAGATGGGTTTTGTACAGAGTTCTATCAGACCTTCAAAGAAAACCTATTACCAATAATCCTCAAATTATTCCATAAAATAAAAACAGGAGTAACTCTACCCAACTCCTTCTATGAAGCCACAATTACTCTGATACCTAAACCACACAAAGGCCCAGCAAAAAAAAGAGAACTTCAGACCCATTTCCCTTATGAATATCGATGCAAAAATACTCCATAAAACTCTCGCAAACCAAGAACACTTCAAAAAGATCATTCCTCATGATCAAGTAGGCCTCATCCCAGGGGTTGAGGCATGGGTTCAATATACAGAAAACGATCAACGTAATCCACTATAGAAACAAACTCAAAGCAAAAAACCGTATGATCATTTCAATAGATTCTGAGAAAGCATTTGACAAAATCTAATGCCACTTCATGATAAAAGTCTTGGAAAATTCAGGAATTCAAGGCCCATATCTAAACAGAGTAAAAGCAATACACAGCAAACCAGTAGCCAACATCAAAGTAAATGATGAGAAGCTGGAAGCAATCCCACTAAAATCAGGAACTAGACAAGGCTGCCCACTCTCTCCCTTCTTGTTCAATATACTACTCAAAGTCCTACCCGGAGCAATTAGACAACAAAAGGAGGTCAAAGGGATACAAACTAGAAAGGAAGACAGCAAATATTACTATTTGCAGATAAAATGATAGTATACATAAGTGACCCTAAAAATTCCCCCAGAGAACTCCTGAACCTGATAAACAACTTCAGCAAAGTAGCTGAATACAAAATTAACTCAAACAAATCAGTGGCCTTCTTCTACTCAAAGGATAAACAGGCTGAGAAAGAAATTAGGGAAACAACACCTTTCAAATACTCTCAAATAATATAAAATGCCTTGGTGTGACTCTTACTAAGCAAGTGAAAGATCAATATGACAAGAACTTCAAGTCTCTGAAGAAAGAAATCGAAAAAGATCTGAGAAGATGGAAAAATCTTCCATGTTCATGGATTGGCAGGATTAATATGGTAAAAATGTCCATCTTGCCAAAAGCAATGTATAGATTCAATGCAATTCCCATCAAAATTCCAACTCAATTCTACAAAGAGATAGAAGGACAAATTTACAAATTCATCTGGATTAACAAAAAACCTAGGATAGCAAAAACTATTCTCAACAATAAAAGAACTTCTGGTGGAATCACTATCCCTGACCTCAAGCTGTACTACAGAGCAATTGTGATTAAAAACAAACAAACAAACAAACAAACAAAAAAGGCCTGGTATTGGTACAGAGACAGGCAGGTAGATCAATGGAATAGAATTGAAGACCCAGAAATGAACCCACATACATATATTCACTTGATCTTTGACAAAGGAGCCAAAACCATCCAGTGGAATAAAAACAGCATTTTCAACAAATGGTGCTGGTTCAACTGTCTGTCTGTTAGCATGTAGAAGAATGCAAATTGACTCATTCTTATCTCCTTGTAAAAAGCTCAAGTCCAAGTGGATCAAGGACCTCCACATAAAACCAGATACATTGAAACTAAGAGAAAACAAAGTGGGGAAGAGCCCTAAGCACATGGGCACAGGGGAAATTTTCCTGAACAGAAGAACACCAATAGCTTATGCTCTAAGACCAAGAATTGACAAATGGGACCTCATAAAATTGCAAAGCTTCTGTATGGCAAACAACACTGTCAATAGGACAAAACGGCAACCAGCAGATTGGGAAAAGATCTTTACCAATACTTCATCCGATAGAAGGCTAATATCCAATATATGCAAAGAATTCAAGAAGTTAGACTCCAGAGAACCAAATAACCCTATTAAAAATGGGTGCAGAGTTCAACAAAGAATTCTCAATTGCGGAATAGTGAATGGTTGAGAAGCACCTAAATAAATGTTCAACATCCTTAGTCATCAGGGAAATGCAAATCAAAACAACCCTGAGGTTCAACCTTACACCAGTCATAATGGCTAAGATCAAAAACTCAGGTGACAGGAGGTGATGGTGAGGATGTGGAGAAAGTGGAACACTCCTCCATTGTTGGTGGGATTGCCAGCTGGTACAATCATTCTGGAAATCAGTCTGGTGGTTCCTTAGGAAATTAGACCTGAACCCAGCAATACCTCTCCTGGGCATATATCCAGAAGATGCTCCAACATGTAATAAGGACACATGCTCCACTATGTTCATAGCAGCCTTATTTGTAATAGCCAGATGCTGGAAAGAACCCAGATGTCCCTCAACAGAGGAATGGATACAGAAAATGTGGTCCATTTACACAATGGAGTACTACTCAGCTATTAAAAACAATTAAATTATGAAATTCTTAGGCAAATTGATGGATCTGGAGGATATCATCCTGAGTGAGGTAACCCAATCACAAAAGAACACACATGGTATTCACTCACTGATAAGTGGATATTAGCTCAGAAGCTCAGAATACTGAAGACCCAATTCTCAGACCACATGAAGGCCAAGAAGAAGGAAGACCAAACTGTGGATACTTCGGTCCTCCTTAGAAGGGGGAACAAAATACCTCTGGGAGGAGTTACAGAGACAAAGTGTGGAGTAGAGATTGAAGGAAAGGCCATTCAGAGACTGTCCCACCTGGGGATCCATCCCATATACAGCCACTCAATCCAGATGCTATGATGGATGCCAACATGTGCTTGAGGACAGGAGACTGATATAGCTGTCTCCTGAGGGGCTTTACCAGTGCCTGACAAATACAGACGTGGATACTCTCAGTCAACCATTGGACTGTACAGTGTCCCCAATGGAGGAACTAGAGAAAGGACCTAAGCAGCTGAAGGGATTTGCAGCCCCATAGAACGAACAACAATATGAATGAACTAGTACCACCAGAGCTCCCAGGTCTAAAGCACCAACCAAAGAGTACACATGGTGGGACTCATGGCTCCAGCTGCATATGTAGCAGAGGATGGCCTTGTCATTCATCAAAGGGAGGAGAGGCCCTTGGTCCTGTGAAGGCTCTATGCCCCATAGGGAATTGCCAGGGACAGGAAGCAGGTGTGGATGGATTGGTGAGCAGGAGGGAAGAGGAAGGGGATAGGGTGTTTTCAGAGGGGAAACCAGGAAAGGGAATAACACTTGAAATGTAAATAAAGAAAATATCTAATAAAACAAATAAACAAACAAAAGAAAAATACAATTCCTGTTACTATGATTTGAACTTATTGTGAGGTTGTTGAAATTTTAAGATAATGCATAGCTCTCTACCCCTTTAGTCTAGTAGTTTTTTCCCTCTGCATTTTTAATATTAATTTAGGAAGATGCTGAAGTTTTGGCTCAGTGGTTAACAGCATTAGCTAGTCTTCCAGTGGATTCCCTGAACCCAGACGTGATCCCATAACCATTTGTAACTCTATTTTCTGCAGATCTAATAGAGTCTCCTGACTTCTACAGGCACAAGCATGCATGTGGTGCACATTCATTTGGGCAAAACACTCATACAAATACTTATTAATTTGTATAAAAGTGTACTACTCTTGCCAAATTAACTGTGTGTATCTTTTGAATATTTGAGTTTACTGAGTATATATTTATATATTTATACTATTCGGCTTCACAAAATGTTATCTTTTAATTCTGATTCCATGTCAGGACCTGTGTTATGTCTTCATGTCTATATCATAATCATACAGATTTGTATATGTTTGCTTTTAGCAAGCATTCAATGAATGGATAATTTTTTTAAAGTATCACTTGACTTTTCAAGCATAACTGATAATCTACCTGTTTTAATAGATCTCATTCCCTTAGACATCTTTCTACATGGTGCAAACTAACTGAAATTCCTTCCCACTCAAGGTTAGCAAACTCTCAGATCACAATTAAACACTATCCGATATTTTGAAAATGTGTGTGTTCAACTAATTGTGAATTAATGTACTAACTCTTGGCAACTGAAAACTATAATTTTCTTTCTAGTTCACCAGAGCTAACAATTATGTTTCCCTTGTGGTCACATGAAACTGGTCCAATGATGATATTGGACCTTTCTTTGGCTTATTTAAAATGATTGGCTGTAACCACCAGGCTGCCCATAGCTCCCTGCAGGCGTGCACAGCCCAGGCCTTCATGTGTGACTCCGCAGCTAGGGCAGAGTCTCCTCCTCCAATCCCACCCCTTCCTTGCTGGGTTAAAGATCTTGAGAAGCTGAAATTAAAGTATCTACCCAAAGTTTTTTGAATATGAGTGCAAGTCCCCAGACAGCTTTTTAAAATCCAACAACGTCCCCTTTCTAGCTTCTTCTGCTAGGGTTAAGGTTCTGTGTCATGCCATAAAATAAGGTTCACTGCAGTTAATTAGGAATTAAATTGATTTCCCCTTAAGGGAAATCATTTATTCATAGCAACCTATAATATGTCGCTATGAGTCGATTGAACTTTCGCTTCGCCTCGTTGATCTCTTTTCAGCTCCAAGCTTACCTGACTATGAAGGAGTTGATGCCTCTCTGAATGAAACTGCCACCACCATCACAGTACTATTGAGGCCTGCACAAGCCAAAGGTGCTCCTATCAGGTAAGGGGGTGGGAATGGTCAAAAGGAAAAGCTGCCAGTGAGAGAAGTGTCTTCCTATGGTTCTTTTCTTCCTATGATATGGTTATTCATTTGAACAAAGATTGCAAATAGACCTGTAGTTAAGAGGGGACTTCCAAGGGTGTTTCTGTCCCATCTAAGACTATTGCTGTCTGTATTCTGTTTCATTTCACTTCCTCTACTGGGATCTGTACCTTGAAGGTATTTGTCAAATAATCTGAGGAAGTAATTCTTGTCCAACTCTGTGTATCTCTTATGAGTAATTTCACGTGAGAGACCAAAATCACGTGAGGATTTTGAAAGAAATGCAGAAGAATAAAAGCAGATCAAGCCCCTGTGGCCTTTCAGCTCTTAAATTATCAGAAATTTCATAATAAAGTGCAGCTTACTGGTTCCTTTATCTTTTAATATTAAAATCTTTCCTATTACCTACTACTGCTATTCTCTCCAATAAAAAATCTGATCCATGTCAAAAAATATACTAGTCCATGTCATTTTTAGAGGTTAATAAAATTATTTCAGCTTTTTATATTTTGAACAACTACAGATGAACCTTCAAAATTCTGATTGCAACCAATAGCTATGTGGGCATTTTGTTAATCAATATTAATAAGAAAACCATATAGGTATAAAGGTAAGGCACATCTGAGAGCAGGATTGAGTTTTGTGCTGTTTATAAATCCTTTCAAAAGCCGGTCAGTCTCTGTTCTGTATGTAAAACCAATATCCTTGACTTAAAGAAACTGATGTCTTTTGTCATCAGAGTTGTACAGTATTTTTTCATGAATAAAAAATATGTTGATGAACATGAGTCACAAAGAAAACTTGCAATCCCCATCTAGCTAAAATTCAGTGCACCACCACATTCCAGAACAAGAGAGGTCGCTAGTGTGCCTGTAACATAGATGCTCTGGAACATCAGCTACTTGAACATCTGAAGTCAGTATACAGTGCTGTTCAGGAATCGATCTCCAAATCATTTTGATTGCTGGTATGAAGAGGAGTAGAAAATGTCTCATTCAGCTGGACTTGGTGTCCTTCTCTATTGGCACGTATTCATCGCCATTCACATGTCCCTAGTAGGGACAAAACTTACACCATAGGCATTTAATCAGTTCCTGATGTTTAAGAGGATTCCAGGTAGCTGTATTTCTCTTTTAAAGTTTGCCTTGGTCTGGAGAGATGGCTCAGTGGAAAGAGCACTAACAGCCCTTTAGAAGAATCTGGTTCAACCCCTAGCACTCACCTGTTGACTCACAAATATCTAAAACTCCTGTCACAGGAAATATGATATTCTCTCTGGCATCCTCGGGCACTGCACACATGTGCTACACAGACACACATTCAAAAAAAAAAAAAAAAAAGTCAGCAAAACAAAAATAAATAAATAAATAAAATTTAAAACTATTTGAAATCCCTAAAAATGTTAAGTGAAGCCATCTTTTTCTTCAGGTATTATTATCATTATTATTGTCAGGCTGTGCTGTATAACTTATATGATCCTTTGTTCACTTAATCAAATTTTTTTCTGCAAATTTTGACCATTTATTAAGTGCCTGTCACCCATCTTAATATTATAAATTAAAGATACACTGATCATAACACAACACAGTGTCTCTTCCCAGGTTTCTTAGGGTATCAGGGGTCATTCTATCATGTAGATCCTGAGCTAATTGACAGTGCTCAGGAATTCTGTGTATTTTCTATGGGTTTGATTAAACGACTTTCTTGTCTTCTGCTTGCCTTTATATATGCATGATTTCTAATTACTAAGAATTCATAAGGTCTAAACCAGCAACTATACAAAAATAATTCTTAATAGTCATTTATCTTTCCCTGGCATGGAAATGTGCCTCATTGTATTTGTTAGCAATTCCTGGAATTGAGCCCACTGGCTAGGCACTGCAAATTATATAGTACAGATGAGTAGTTCTCAGAAAACAAGTTGAAGGACTGGAGATATCATTCAGTAGGCAAGACTGCCTGCTGTGCACACAAGAAGATGTAAGTTTGAATAATTGGCCAATAAACCCTGTGCAAGCCAAGTAATACTATATTTGCCTATAGTACCAGAATTGGGTACAGATAAAGGCCAATCCCAGGAGCTCTTTGACCAGCCAGCATGGCTGACATAGCTTGCCTCGGGGTCAGTGAGGGACCCTATCCAAAAATAAGGTGGAGAGTAATAAAGGAAAGAACTCAACATGCTCTTCTGGCCTCTACGTGCATGAATATGGGTGTACACTTGCTTATACCACACTCAAAAACATATGCACAAACAGAAAACTGACTTTATAAAATAGGCTATTCGAATAAGAAATAAGTTACTGTGAGCATTTGCCAAAGTTAGTAAGTGAATGTTCCTAAAAGGGAAGAGGAGTAAGAGTGCCAACATGTTAATTCAGTCAAGGCCATCTTTATTTAGCAGCATTTGCCCGGAGCGCCTGCAGGTGGAGCCAGCAGGCAGGGCTACACACACTTAAGTAGACAGCACTGCAGTTTGGCATTTGCTGGGTTTGGACTTTGCTTCCCTTGCTTTTGGCATCCTTTAGTCCAGTAGTACCTTCTTCCCCACTAACAACTTCCCTCCTTCCAACCATGCCTGCAAGACACTGGGGTCTGATTCTGAGGTAGTCCAGTGTCCTAATGTCTTTAAAGTCAGAGTCTCATGTGATGGGGTGGTCAATTTTCCTAGCACTGAGTCTGTGGTCTGATTCTATAAATCATTTCTTGGATCCTATCATGCCATTTCGACTTTCCTGTAAAGTATTTACTTTCTGCTTAATTTCTTGCGGCTTAGTTACCCCCTCTGCTGTCAATGTTACTGCTGCTCTACGTTGTGTCTTCCCAAAATATCAGATCTCTTAACCTCCAGCTAACCCTGAAAGCTTCCCACTAGTCCTCAGTCATCAATCCTGAATATTGGGTCTATCTTCCCTTCCTGTGATACTGTTAGTGTTTATTAGCTTACATTTCACGGTCCATTTGTCCCAAACCTACAACAAATGGGCTTTCTTTTTCTTGAACTTCTTAATGAGAAGCTCTCCTTCCAGATCCTCTGTTACAGTAACTAAGAAATCCTCCTTACTCAGCACTAGTGCATTTACTTTATTTAGCATAGGCTTATTTTAAAACTTAAATTAACAGTGATTCCCACAAACTCACAGATTCCATAGCAATCTTTGCATACCAGGAGTTCATCTGGATATCTGAAATAGGCATCCAGTGTGGAGTGTGAGAGACTCCCTGATAATACAATGCCTGATAACACAGAGAGAAATTTTTATTAAGGAGGGGAAGAAATGAAGTCTGCCAAGGTTCACTTTGAGAAGAGATTATGGGTGTTCAAAGAGATCACAAAGAAGTGATTTGGAGTACTGCTTTAGTCCCAGATTTTCTGAGCCTAGTCCCCCCTGACAATGAGGCCATGGCATCATGAATGGTATCCATGAATGAATGATGAGAGATGAGATTTAAAGAGAATGTGGTGTAATTATGACTTCTCCAGCCATTCCCTCCACCTCAAAGGAAGTATGAGTTGGAGCTACAAGACTATACTCAGAGGGAAGCAGTCAGGACAGAAGTACATTAACTTTATATTAACACTGTAAAGAGGATGAGGAAGCCCTCGAATGTGTATGGCATGTAGATCACAGGAGTCCTTGTAACTTCAAATGAATAGTCCATATTGGAAAATAGTGAGAGCAAAAGAGATAAATACAGGGATTCAGGATAATATTAATCCCAGTCTAAAGGATAGAGTCTGACTTGTAGGATGAAGGGCAAAACTGAGACAAAATTGCACGCTGAAAGATGGGGAAAGATTACAGGGAGTGAGGACTGATTTAAGCTAATGCCGGGATTTTGAGTTTGGTGATTTGGTAGCCCGATAACTCTTACATAGAGAGAAGGAAAAAGATAAGAGAACGGGCTTTTACATATTAGGAGTGAATAAACAAAGCACCTGGAATGCTTGGCCATCAGGAAAAATGACTACCATAACTCTTCTGACTTTCAGAATGCTGGCAGTAGGATAGAACAAGCCATGTCTCAATGGGGAAGGATCTTGGAAAGCTGTTTTCACATGACTCTGAAACTTTAGAGATGAGTGTCTGTCTCCTGCAGCTGTAAGGATAGATTCGTAAAATATGAAATAACATATGTACTGATGTTTACTTTGCTTTTTTCTTGTCCCAATGCTTTATGCAGCGTAAACCTATAGCCACACTCACAGATTAGCTTGGTAATTGTATTGTTGTTGTTAAGTCTCACGGCAGACTATTGTATGCAGCTTTGATTCTAGCTCCATATTGATAAGCATCTTATCAGTGAACTGTCCACAGTATAAGTCACATACTCTCTGTGCAACAGCGGAATTCACTTCTGCTCCTTGAAATGGAAGGGCAGTTGTTCTGTGTCCTATGCCACAAAACTAAGAATTACTTTTAGCTGTGTTTAATTAAGTTTTATTGTGGAAGCCAATTTCACTTCTAATTTTTAAACACACATTATATTTGGGTTTTAAAGGAAGATTCTAACACCTATATCGTGATTTAAGTTAATCGGTAATATTTTAAACTTTTAATGAAAATGAATAGCAAAGATGACAAATGAATAAACATATTAAAAGACTATGGAATATTTTGAATTATTAGTGTCCCAATCTCTTCTAATGTTTTAAACTTAACTATTGTTAAATTCTATTTGATAATTTAAAAACCTTAAGAAACAAAAGCATGCACAGTATAGTATCAGTAATAGTGTCAGGGATGAGTACTCACCCATGAGATGGATACTAAGTTGGGCTGGTCACTGGTTGGCCTTCCCTTCCGTCTTTGCTCCATTTTTGTTCCTATATTTTGTTTAGACAGGAGCAGTTTGGGGTCAAAAGTTTTGTAGGTGGGTTGCAGAGCTGTTCTCTGAGAGGCTCTACCAACAGCCGACTGAGACAGATGCAGATACTCACAGCCAAGCATTAGACTGAGGCCAAGGACCCCTATGGAAGAGCTAGGGGAAGGACTGAAGGAACCAAAGGGGATGGCAACCCCATAGGAAGACCCAAAGTATCAACTAACCTGGACCTTTGGGAACTCCCAGAGGCTGAGCCATCAACCAAAGAGCATCCTTGGACTTGTCTGAGGCCCAGCACATATGAAGCAGAGGACTGCCTTGTCTAGCCTCAGTGGGAGAGGACATGGTTAATCCTGTTAGAGACTTGATGCCCCAGGGGTGGCAATTTTAATTTTAATTTTTTGTTTTTTTGTTTTTGCTTTTTGTTGTTGTTTTTCAAGACAGGGTTTCTCTGTATAGTCCTGGAACTCACTCTATAGACTAGGCTGGCCTCAAACTCAGAAATCTGCCTGTCTCTGCCTCCCAAGTGCTGGGATTAAAGGCATGCGCCACCACTGCCCGGCAGCATTTTTAATTTTAAAAACTGGGATATGTGTTTGAGCCACACTCTCTCAAACTGAACAATGAGGGAAAATGTCTCCTTTCTCAGCAGTTGCTTTGAGTTCTGTCTGAGCATCTGTGGTATTTCTCATTGTAGTGATGTTCACTTGTTTCAATAGCACTTTTTACTGCATGTAGACACTTTTTAAGTTCACTGTGTTATAGGCAATCCAATACAGGTGAGCCCCAGGCTTTCATAGTATGCTTAAGAAAGGGAGAAATAGACACACAGGGGTCTTAGCCTCAGGGAACTGATGAAGGGCTAAGGTCCATTAATGACAGTAAAGTGCTATTCAGACTTCAGCCAGTGTTGTTGCTTGGAAAGACACTTTGGAGTGTTGTAATTTGTTGGCAGGAAAACCACAGACAGGTATAAACCCAACATTTTTTTATTCCAGAAAGGTATTTCCAGTGATGTCATAGAAGAGAAATAATGAAATCAACTTGAGGTTGGTTTAACTGTAAGGAGGGAAAAGATGTGTGAAGCTGAGTTACAGTGACAGAGAAAAGCACTTATGAGTCGCTTTCTTTTTACACACAAACCCAGTGAACTTCAGGGGTTCAAAATGGAGGAGTCTTAAAGATGGTAGTATTTTGATTTCATATGAAATAAATATTATATTATATAATAGATGCTTAAATATATTAAATAATAAGTATATACTATATTAAACATATTTAAGTATTATTACATATTATCATATATTATACATATGAGGGCTACATACTTTTGAGGATTACAAAGCATTTCAACAAAATAGAAGCCTGGCAATTTCAAAAACAGGAAAGCAAATAGAAAGTTGAGAAGGAGGGGTACTTTTTCACTTCAGAATCCTCTGTGCCTATGCAGAACTGCCCAGTGCTTTGTTGTTGAGTAAAGTCAGTGAAGCAGCAAGCAGAAGTAAATTCCTAGTAAGGATGCTCCTTAAGCAAAGCTTCATTACTCAAACATGTTGAGAACTTTTGAAGGATTAGAGATCTTTTTATCTGAGACCAAAAAGTGAATATATTTGGGCATATTCTAAATAATAACCTCACCAGAAAAAAAAAAAGTGATTTGCTCATCCTACAAATGCCTAGTTAAATGTCCATTATCCCATTTGAAACCACACTTGAATATAAAATTAAGTAGTTCCTGTGTCAGCTTATGGAATAAACATTGCTGAGACTAAAAAAGACCCAGGCCCAGAGCTAAGTTTAATGAAGTGAAGATGCTTGTCTTGATGAGGCAGAGTGTGTGTGAAAGGGAGGAACATGTTTCCCACCTTATTTCAGTCATTGCACAAAGAGCAATCTAGACAATATTCTTGGAGGTAAGCTTTCTGAAGAAAAAGTATGCATATACTCAGCCTTATGTTTTCATAACAAAATCCAAGGGGTCTCAAAAACATACATTTAGTTTTCATTGCTCCAATGTCTAGGAAACCCAATCTGGTCAAAGCAGCCCTTGCTGAGACTTCATCTAAGCCTGGTTGCTTTCCATGGATCTCCATCACCAAATATCACATCCTATGGTTGAAAAGATTTCACATGTGAACGGTGGACGGGGTCCCAGACATTTGGTCATTACACAAGAAGGAAGAATGGAAGGCACATGGAAAATTTAATAGGGCCTCATATCTCTCTGCCTCAGGTTTTTAGTAGTAGTAACAACGGTGTGCTTCATTTCGTAAGTCATCTTTATTAGTAAATAAAAGATTAATTAAAAGGAAAGCCCATGTTAATGTGGGAAATTTACATATTTTATACACCTCATAGAGTCATCCCTTCTGTAAATTTTCTCTTTAAATGAAATATGTGAAATCTTTAGCTCGGTCTAGCCTGTTGATTATCTCAGTTGGAGCCAGGCTTAAGGTTCTAAAGTGCAGAATGAACTTGCCTCTCTTCCCTTCTCTCCCCCAGTAACAGTTTGCTTTGCTCCACATAAGTCTGGAGAGCCCCAGGCTGGGTTGCATAGCTCCTGAATTTAATTGAAATGGAAAAACCATGAAAGTAGAATGTTAAATATGTCAAATGAATGGAATGAATTAAGAGTTAGCATACACTAGATTTTTTTTGAGATGTATGAGATAATTAAGAAGTTGGGTTTTTTAGAGATTAGTTTCCATTATTTAGCTAAGATAGATAATCACCATTCTGTTTGTTAGAGTAGGTGCATAAACGTAAATTTTTCTGGAGAGTGTAATACATCTATTAATTTTTGTGTAGCTGTATACACAGGGCACAGAAGTATATAACATATAATTATGGATAATAAATTCAAAATAAAATAAGGATTAGGTCTACCTAGCATGGCATATGGCAACTAAGCTCTTTTCTTCTTTGGGTCTTCAGGGTCTGTCTGCTTGCTAGTTCCTATATTGTCCATAGTAGACAAATGCTTGTCCCCTGGATGAGGCAGAAATCAGGCATCTTGTCAGTAGCTTTGCTCCAAGCGTGGTGACCCAACTTGGCAGAGGTACAGTTTCCATAGTGTAAAATAACAGATGTCTGCCTTGGTCACAAGCTCAAATCTCAGTTTCTGCCATTGATATCATCTATGTCCTTTTTCAAAAGAGAAAGAAATAGGCAGCAGCCTTTTGACATGTTAGCAGTACTTTAACAGGAAAACAAACAGAAACTTCAATATTAAAGAAGAAAGTAAAACTCTAAATAATATCATCTTTTCTTTGAGGCTGTGGAGTCTCTTGCTTGTAAGTATAATGGCTCATATTTAAATTGGAATGTTGCTTTAAACCCTGAATTTCTTTCAATCTCCTAGATGCACACTTGATTTTCTCTCTTGGTCTCTCTGGAAATTCCTTAACAAAAAGCACTGTCTTGCATCTTCCACCCTACTACAGACCTATTGAATGCTGGCTGTCATCCCTCTCTAGAAAGCCTGGATCACATTTTAGAACAGTGGTTTGAAGCCTTCCTAGTGCGGGGCCCTTCAATTCAGTTGTCATGTTCTGGTAACCACGCCCCCTAAACATGAAGTATTTCCATTGCTTCTTCATAACTGTACATTGCCTACTGTTATTAATCATAATAAAAATATCTGACATGCAGGGTATCTGATGTGTGACCCCTGTGGGAGTCACAAACCACTGGCCTAGATGAAATATATTTGCTTAAAGTCTCAAGATTTTTACATAGAGACCTCACCCACAACTTATTCTCACTGAATTTAAAAGCCACAGTGAATTTCCTTCAGTTTTCAACAATTCTAAAATATATTAATTGTTTGTACATTCAAAGTATGGAAAATATATTAGTAGTAATGGCAAACTTTTAGATAATATTTACCTAGATTATTTCACTTGAGACATTTTCCACAAAGGAAGGACATTATTGACATATGAATTTGAGAACCTTACAAATAAATGATCACATAAATCTTTATTTCAAATTTGTGGGGTTTCATTTACCTTACAACATAAAAGCTGTTGTGGAAAAGTTCTAATGTATTTAAGAAAAGGATTCCCAATTCAGGTTGGAGTTTTAATAGGCCAAATGCCATCTGTCTCTCCAATTTGTAACATTTTATTATTAACAAGCCCTGAAGAAGGAGCCAGTCTATTTCTGTTGTGGGGACAGATTTGTGTCCATCTGTGCCCGCCCTGTCGCATGTCACTTGTGCTTCGGATCTGCATAGCTGTGAGGCAGTAGAGATGCAGGCGAGGTCAGGAGGTGGAGAAGCCTGTCAGCGCCTCGAGTGTCCAAGCCTGTGACAACTGCAGACCGTAGCTTCCAATGCCTCCTGGAGGCCACCATTCTGTTGGGCCTTGGAGCTGCGCCTTCCCTGATGTAATTTCACGAGAAAATGTTAACTTTTTCTATTTAAAAAAAAAAAAAAAAAAAAAACTAAGACAAAGAACTTAATCTATGATATGACTCTGGTTAAAGCCAGGTCCTTATTAGAGAGGCTTAGTTTTCGGTCTTTGAAAATGTGAACCATTTTAAGGTGATTTTTCTTACTTGTCTTAGTTCCTTGATAAGCTCACCACTGTGGCAGCAGAACTCTCGAGACACCATTTTATGGGAAAGGGGCTTAATGATGGTTACATGCACTGGGAAGCCGCCTGCCCACTCTGAACCTCCTGTTCCTTTCTCCAAACATCTTAATATGTTAGATACTAAGTGTGAACATTTCTTTCTTTCCCCCAAAGTGCTTATCAAATTGTTGTGGAGCAGCTACACCCACATCGAACGAAGCGTGAAGCAGGGGCCATGGAATGCTACCAGGTACCGGTTACATACCAGAACGCCCTAAGTGGGGGCGCGCCCTATTACTTTGCCGCAGAACTTCCCCCTGGGAATCTTCCCGAGCCTGCTCCCTTCACCGTGGGTGACAACCGGACCTATAAAGGCTTTTGGAACCCTCCCCTGGCCCCCCGCAAAGGATACAACATCTATTTCCAAGCGATGAGCAGTGTGGAGAAGGTGAGATTACTCTCAGATTGGATATTTTTCCCCTTGATCTTAAGTAAAGCTGTGGCTATATTTTATAAACACTCAGTGGCGTTTGTCAAGGAAAATTGAAAAAGAAAACAAAGGGAAAGAAAATGGATGTGTAGTGCTTCTGTTGCCAGCTCTTGCAAGTTGACTGAAGGACTGAGGCTGAGAGCCAGCAGCATTTCACAGGATTCCTGTTTCCTAGTAACTGCCTTAGCTCGCGCTTTCTTCAGGAATGCCCACAGTGCAACTGTGAACAAAGTGATTTGAAAAGGTGGGTGTGCTGCCGCCAGGACTCCACCCTCAGTAAATTCCCTGCATTGTTCTGCCTCACTTGCTCAGTAGTGGCTGCTTCAAAAGATTAAATTTACTTCAGGATAAACAGAATGCGCGTTCCACACTGGGCTAATAAAGGCCTTATAAGCTTTTCAGGGGGTACATGCCAAATAATAAATAACAAGTAACAATCCTCTGATTACAAAGTAATGGGACGCCTGCGGTCCAGCTGACAGAACCTAAACAGAAGGCTGCCTGCTAAGGCTGGGTGCTGAGCCATTACTGAAGTTGGCTGGCCCTGTCCCTGGCTGCCCCTCCTTTTCCCATTTTGGACACAGTTGTTTTTGAACACTGGGGCTGATCCCAAATGAATATTGAAGAGGAGCGCTCAGCGGGACACAAGTGAGAAACAACCTAGCCTTTTCCTCCCATGCTGTTTCCCTTTGAAAGACTTTCTTTTCTAAGACTTATTTTGTTTTTATTTATTTATTTCTATTTGAGATAAGGCAGTAGGGTAAAAAGAATATGTTGAGAAACTTGAACAATTTTCAAATCCAGACGAACACTGGCATTTTGATGGGCTTGAAGCTATGTGGGAAATGGTTGCTTATGTATAACTGAGTCTGTAAGGTGACACCTGGGAGAGGATGTAAAGTATGTGACAACCAATTGTATGAGTCATATTAGCTCTTAGAATAGTTTAATTGGAAGACAACCAATGTGTACGAGGGCCATGAGGGTGTGAGTATTGCTTTTATATGCAAGTTGTATTTTTATGCATACCAGTGTAGCCAGTGTAGAGTTATGGCAAAGAAAAGTGCCCAATACCCTTTAAATACATAGCGTACATGCAAAGGCTGTCCATAGTTAAGGAGGCTCTACTCTTCTCACTCTTCTTTACCATCCACACCACCTGCTATGACCAAATGCCTGGCTAGAAGCAGTTTAAGAGAGAAAGGGTTTGTTTGGATTACCAGTTGAGAGTTACTTCTCTGGAACAGGAGGCAGGGCAGAGAGAGTAGGTAGGAAGTGAGCGGTCATAGCAGTCTTCATGCAGAAAGTAGAGAGCTAAGAGTCCTGGTGTTCTGCCTAACCTCTCTCTCTGTCTCTGTCTGTCTCTGCCTCTCTCTGCCTCTCTCTCTGACCTGGGATCCTCATCCTATCATTTTTGAAAGGTCTTTCTGCTTCAGTGAATTTATAGATAATGCCCAACAGACCTTCCCATAGGTTTGTTTCATGGTAATAATTTCCATCAAAATGACATTCAAGATTAACAACCCATCTTGTATACACACACACACACACACACACACACACACACACACACACACACACACACCTATTTTAAAAGTAATTGACTAATTAGGTTGCTCCAAACAGAGACATGGTAAAAATTAGTAGCCCCACCTAAATACAAATAGCACACAGGTAGAAGAGGGTTCTAGATTTAAATTTTTGTCTTTAGAGACGTGAGAATTTCCAAATTAACTCTGTTCACCTGTCTGTTGTGTTGTAAGAGTGAAGATGAATGTATGTACATACAGGGGATTTTCTCTAATACCATCATTTGACCAAAGTTTAGCAGCATTCTCAACCTGTAGGTCATGACAGTTTGGGGGGGGCGGGTCAAAAGACCCTTCCACAGGGTATCATGTAAGACCAGTATAAAGCACAGATATTTACATTAAGATTCATAGCAATAGCAAAATCACAGTTATAAAGTAGCAACAAAAATAATTTTATAATTTTACCGCAATTGCACGACATGCGGACCAGTAGTAAAAGGTCACACAGATCAGCAATACACTTCCCATTGCCGACACAGAGCTTTAACGTGGATGAGCCTCATACCAGTAGAGTCTGGTAATGCCTACAGAGAGTCAACTGGGACTACTCTCAGGAAATCAGAATATCTCAAGATCTACACAGGAGCACGATAATCGCTGGTCCCAGTGAAGAAACAGAAGGACCTGTTCCTCTCCCAGTTCTTTAGTTTACATACTTTCAAAGTAATTTCTTGAGAAGGAATTGTATGCATATTGCTTTATTTCTTATCAACATATAAAACCACTGAAGATAGATTTATAAAATGCTTCTTAAAGACAGCCTCGTTTTTCAGAAAAAAAAAAAAAATGTGAAACCTGGCTAACAGGAGAAGAAGGACAGGATGGGGAGAAGATTAGACAGATCCAGAATTACATAAAAGCAATTTATTACAATCATGTGGAGAAAAGTCTGTTCATACCCCAAGGCAGAAGAAAGGGAGTGATGTGCTGAGCCCTGTCTGACTATGATATACCCAATCTCTTCATAAGTTATTATGTTTAGTGTCACCTAAGCAACAGCCTGTGTGGCAGTGGCAACAGAAATATATACTCCATTATAAGTCCTTTGTCCTTTGGGGTTTGGAACACATACCAGTAATGTTTGTAGGACACACTGGCAGTTTTGATCACAGCGGTATTATCAAACTGGATACACTCACTGACTTTGTTTGCTGTCTCTTCTTGCCCATTGAATATTCAAAGATAAACACAGAGTTGTGAGGGTTGGATAGCTATAATGCTATTTTTGTCTATCTGGGGAGACCAAGGAAAAACTCATAGAGGAGAACTGTTTATCAAGACACTGTCTGGAAAAGAGGAAAAAGGAAAAGAAGGAGAGAAGAAAGGAAAGGCTAGGGAATGAAGGAAGAAAACGAAAAGAAAGCAAATGCAGAAGATAGACAATGGCTGAAGTAGGTGTCTAAGAGGGAGACCAGAGCCCAAGTCTCCCTCGTAAAGCTGTGTATCTTTTTCTACCACATAACAATAATAATTTTTGTTTCTTCTGCCTTGCATTTCTATTTTTTCTAGCTACCTTGGTAATAAAGGTAGGAGGAAAAAAAAAACTGTGTTGAAAAACATCTTGTTTCTGACAGCTAAATTCAAAGGAAAGAAAGAACAGATAAATTACATTTAAACTGCATGCCATGTCTTGATAATCTTTCTGACAACGATCATTTAGCTCTTCAGTCATGCCTAGATCCACAAGAGAGTGTGTAATGATCAGGTTTGTTCAAAGTCTGTAGCTATCAGTTGAAAATAAAATTAGAATTTTGTTCTGATTTATATTAGCTTTTCAGATACATATTTCTTTCTAATAGCTTAAGAGGCAGCAAAAAAATGCAGATTAAAGGCCATACAACTCTTCCCTGCCATACCTAAGCTTGCTTTATTACCAAGTGAAACAGATACAAAAATTACTAGAAAGTTTCTTATTTTTTTAAAATTTTTAAAATGCTGAGACTATTTATTGGAAAAGAAATTTATCTTTATAATTCTACAGTCATAATTATTGTTTAAACTTCTGCTTATCTTCATAATAGTTATAACAGTTTATGAATAAACATTGTCTCTATATTAATCGCTTTCTTTTGGGTTTACTCTGCCAGGAAACTAAAACCCAATGTGTACGAATTGCTACAAAAGGTAAGAGACTTACCTTTTTGTTTCCACTTGGTTTTGTCTTGTTTCCTTGCTTGCTTGCTTGTTTGCTTTCTTGCTTGCTCGTTTTTGTTTTGTTTTGTTTTGTTTTGTTTTTAAGTCCATTCACTACTCCTTTCTGAAATCAGAGTTTTTGGTCATTGTTTCAGACCTATTACATGCAGTGTTTCTATTATAGGGTATTTGTACTGGGTCCAGATAAACCCCACACATTTTCTCTGACTCACTTGGGTGTCTCTAAGACAAAGTGAAGTTCTACATCCACTAGTGCTTAAAACTACAGGAACCTTGTTACAATAACAAGATGAATTTTGAAACTTTAGAATGGCATATCTCTACACTTAGGGCCTGAGAGAGTGAATGGTACCCACCAGCCAATCAGGAAAGCTTCGCCAAAGCAGTTCAAAATACTTACTTCAAAATCTGTTAACTTTGTGTGATAGACAGATCAAACATGTTTATGTAGATGCGTCTCCACAGTCAGACAAACACCTCAGTAGTATTTGGTTCTGACTTACAACTTACAAAGTTAATTCACCAATACGGCAGCACCGGTTCCAAGACTTCATCACTGGAAGGAAGACATTTTCATTTTTCTTTTCGGTTTAACTAATGCTGGGAAATTATGTCTGAAACTCTGGCAACCGGAACAATGCCTGCTGACCCCACCTATTGTGACTTAGCTGGTTTGATGATGATGATGATGATGATGATGATGATGATAATAATAATAATAATAATAATAATAATATATTCATATTTGAATGAGTATTTGGCATTTAGCATGGGGAGAAGTCTCCTATACCTCTGTGTATTACCCTTTATTTAAAAATTGATTGGTCCAACAAGGGAGAGTCCACCACTTTCTCTGTTCTAGCAGCAATGGAGAGCTGTCTGCATGCCTGCTTGCGCCTACATAGAGGATTGTTCCTCTGGGATCTCTGTTGCCATAGTTAGTTTCTGATACACATTTGTGAGTGAAGCTGATTCACTGGGGATAACAATGAATAGCCATATTCTGTTTATGTTGGCATCCTTTCTTTCATCCCATCTACCCATCAATCTGCTCAATTAGCATTTGTTTTTCTCTTGATTTGTGCAGGCAATAAAGAGTTTCCCTTTGACTCATGGGGCTAATAAAGAAACTTCACAGATGGGGAAAAAAAACACTACTGATTTCATTCCCCTACTAAGATTCCTCATGATAGTTTAAAAAAGAAATAATTAAGTAACTCTAGTGAGAAGAAAATTATATGCAGAAGCATCTAATGTGCAAACTTCATTTATTTTAAGACTTGACTTGTAAATCAGGAGTTAAGGCCGAAGCTTCTGGGGGTTGGACATGGAAGACAGTAAGTTATGTATCACCTTTGCTTTTTCAGATTTAAAGATGACCCTAAGAATGTAAAAGGTACTCAGATCGGGCCATCAGTCCTTTAGATAGGAAAATTCTGTATTTCTCTAACAGGAAAAGAAAAAATAAAGAAAAGAAAAAAGAACTGCAGTACTTGGAACATGTCAAATTTTCTTTCCATTCTCTTGTTTTTGCGTGAGCTGTCTTTCAGTCACTCTGTCCTCTTTTGGATGACAATAAATGCATGATGTCAAATGGAGCAGTATCTATGCTCCAGGGAGGATTATAGATGGTGGTATTTGATCTTAGCATGTGACACAGAACATTAGCAAGCAGCCTGGAGGGTGGCTAAGAAGATTTCTGTTTGTGGTCATTTCCCTTGTTCTCGTGAGGTTTTCCTGCAGGTGACAGACTGGCATACTCTGCATAAAGACTCTGGCCTTAGACTATCTGGGTTAGATCCTGATTTTGCCTCTCAGCTTTGGACAAGTGACTAAAGCTGCATTTACCAAATGCTCGTAATAAAATACTTATCACTCTACTTTTTGAAGATTTAGGGAACATATTAAATACTCTGTCCTCATTTGGGGTTTCCTTTCTTGTTATCTATGATATATCTTGCTTCACTCTGCCCAGGACCCGAGCCACCCCTATGTCCACAGCTTTTATGGTGAATACACTAAACACCTGTCATATAACTTACAAACCACCTTGGTACTAGATCACATGTTGCTGTGTTGCTCTGCTTGTATTCATGAACACCTAGTTTATTTAATAATGACTTCAAAGTACAAATGGATTTACTCTGGCAGGTATTATAGTGTATTTCTATAATTGTTGTGCCTTATTATAATTCACAATATCTTATATCTAATTTATATTATACTTTATCATAATCATATACATGTAGAAGAAGTAGTATTTGCAGAATCTAATATTATCTGTGATTTTAGTCATCTATTGGGGCTCTTGAAACATATCCGCTGCAGATGAAGAGGCTGTTACACACACAATGCTCTTTGAACAAGCCCTAGAATATTGAAGCTATTACTTATGTTAAGCACTGTTTTTATACCTTAGTTATACAGTGCATCAGTATCTTACTAACAGACCTCTTTAGAAGCTCATGTAAGAGCCTCTGTGGTTTCTGTCACTGCTTTAAATCTAGAATATCACAGTGTCCCGGCCCTAGGTGAACAGGTTTTTAACCTTGCTTTTGAACCACGTAAACCATTGTATGCAGTTATGGAAAAAACATGAATAGGAAAGTAAAGGTAAATTGAAGATAGAATATCACACTTAGTAAAGTGACACTGTCTTATTGCCTCAGTGCACAGTAAAAAAGTACCTTATCATTATGGTTGCCTTTTGTCTGAAAATTTTCAGCATGAAGATAAAAATTTTCAGACAAAGCATCTTGAAGACCTATTTGATGATCAAAATTTCATTAACTGCACATCCTATCAAGGGGTACAAAGAAACTTTCCAGTAAAGGACTGACTAGTTAAACAAGTGTGCACTTTTGTTAATGACTGTCTAAGCCATATACATGTATGAGATGTGTGGGCTTTGCGGTTATGCATGTATACATAGGTTCATTAGTAGATTTCTTGATTTTTTTTTTTTAGAGAAAGGTAATAAAGTGATGAGAACTGTATAAGTGTGCGTAGGAACAATGCTGAGTCCATAGGCAGATCTTTGGCACGTGGGAGACTGCCCCTGATGCTCAGGGAAACAAAATCATTTCACTTCTCAAATAGTGTCAACAAAAGGACAACCGAGCCAGGGTTGGCTGGGATGACCAGAAAGTTAGAAAACACTCCATTGTAATCTACGTGACATCCCTATGGGGTCATCCTGTGTCCCACCTCTACATTCCTCAGACCCTACCCCTGTCTTCACCTCTACACCCCCAGCTACAAGTACTAAGAAGGTGGGTCCCTGCTTCCCAAATGCCCTTCATAGATAAGTCAAGTTTGCTGAGAAGAGCAGGAGTCTTTTCAAGTCCAGATGTATCTGTTTTAAGATATTCTAGTTTTCCATGTTGAATACAGTTAGACAATGTGTATTTGCTTGGTTTTTTTTAACTTAAATACTTAATCAAGATGAATTCTGTGACTCAAGAGTCTCATATATCACTATATTCCAGGGACAAGTACAAGATGAAAGTCTTATTATGTACGACAAATATTTGTTCAATTGATAATTAAATTTAAATCTGAGGTATATAGTTCTGCTTTAATATTTAATCAAACTGGTTACAGCACTGCCTGCATTTCTGAAAAGTAGCCAAGCATGGGTATGTAACAAGTTGCATATGTAGCAGAGGTTGTTTTGTGTTTCTTGACATGTGCATTTATATGTCACATTCTAGTTCACGAAATATCTCGAAAGCTGTGTGAGTCTGGTTAACAAGAGTTTGTAAACTGATACATATTAAGTTTAATGTACGTTTTCTTTGGATGACCTGTGGCTAGAATAAGTGATAGTACATGATCTCTTCATTCAAATATCGATTTACATACATAAATAAGACAGTTTAGCTAAAATGCTTCAACTTGGTCACTGCGATTCTATAACTTTGTTGGTTCCCAGGATGAAGACAGTAGTCAATGTCTTAACAAGAACTAAATGGTTTGATGTATTTAAGCAGAAACTCTAAAGGAAATATCTTATTACTTTGACGTTCTATGGAGCCATTGTGGTAAAAGATTAAAATTCCATTAAACATTGTATGAATGAGTGTTCCTTAGCAGCACAAAAATATGTTTTGCTGATGTGAACCTCTCTGACTTCATTTTTATGTATTAAAATATTATCTGCAGCTGAACATAAGAACTCTGAACATTAATTACAAAACTCGAACTAGAAAGTTAAAAAGGGATATTGCTGATTTTTCTTTTGCTAAAGTCAGTTCTCCCAATAACCTCTATATGCCAGGAATATTCTTCATTTAATGTTATTTTCTTAAATCACATAACAAGGATGTATATGGTTCCTTCGTAAGTAGACTTTCATCCCCTCCCTCCCAAAAAAATGTATTTCTCATGGAAGAGGAAAGGCCCTGAACTTTAAAGGGCTTCTTTGCTCTCTTCCTAGCACTACCCTAGCTGGAACTCAGATATATATTTATATTTACTATTAGAGAAAATGCTGTTTGCATGGTCTACTGCCTGATCAGATACAGGTAGGCAGTTTGTGTCTGAGAGTTCCTATTAATCAATACTTCATTCTAGCTGCATATTCTTGCCATGAATGAGTAGAGATAACTCCAGCATCTTCACTCTTCTTTCTTATGCCATAAATGTATTTAAATAGCAAAATGAGAATGGGCATAGACTAATTGGTTGAAAACTTTTTCAAATTAAGTAATTAGAGGCCATTCTAAAACTAAAGATTAGTGGATTCTGGCTTTTAACAATGGATGTAGTAAGATTCCTCAGTTCAGATAATGTGCTTGACTTGATTCATAGTATTGATAAACTCTTTTATAATGTTAATTACCATGTAATTAACATTATAAAAATAGGGTCAGAATCTTAACATAAATGTAGGAACACTGTTCTTATTCTTTATGAAACTAAGGGTTTCTCTATCAACAAACATAGGAATAGAATTCATTAGGATATAGTTGATATTTTGACTTGCTTTCAGTAAAGTTCCTGTTTTAATACTAAAATATAAATTATTAAGTTCAGTTAATGTAATTAATATCTTGAAATATTCAATAGTTTAGCTTGGTGTGGTGGTATGTAGCTAAAATGCCAATATTTTAGCAACAGAAATAGAAATATTACCATAACTTAAGGGCCAGCCTGGCCTATTTAGTTTATATCAGGCCAACAAGGGGTACTGAGTAAGAGTCTCTCAAAACAAACACAAAAATCAATAAATTTACAGCAACAAGCAGAACAACAATTAATGAATATATAATGTATCCAATAAAAACTGTAATAGTATAGATAATAGATGATAAATAGATGATCATCTTATATCATAGATACAGATTGATAGATGAAGATAATTCATCTGACCTGAAAACTAAAACACAAAAAATCTTTTAATAATATTTAATAATTGTTTTTATTATTAAAATGGTAAAATAACTAATCATTTTTCTTCTCTCCTAACCCTTTTATATACCTCCAATTCATGTCCTTTCTTTTTAATTATTGTTACACACATGCACACACACACACACACACACACATGCACGCATGCACACACGCATGTACTCAACAAACATTCTAATACATAAATACAACCTGCTCGGTCCTTGTAACATTACCTGTATTTATCTGAGTGATCTCAGGGCTTTGGGTATTGGGTTGGGAGGCTCTTTCCTGAGGAAGGTCATTCTTCCAGTCTCAGCATCCCTTGTTTGTTGCGTAGGGTAGAGATCCTCTCCCACTTCCATGTTATCATGTCCATTAGTGTCATTGTTCAAGTCTTATTTCAGCAGCCTTGGTGAGACGTCATGGATGTAGTCTTTGTAACATTTCTAGGAGGTATGACCTTTTGTTTACAAACATGTTCTGCTGGCTCTCAGAAACTTCAACCCTTTCTTCCAATGATACCTGTGCCATAGATATTGAATTATGTTGTAGATGTATCAGCTGGGACTGAGCACTGTACTCTCTCTTGTTCTCTGCATTTCAGTTGGTTGTGGAACTGTTGGATTTGTTTTTGTTGTTTGTCTGTTGTTCGTTTGTTTGTTCTGATAGTCTCTATCTTTGGGGATGCGATGGATGAAAACCACATGTACCTGGGCTAAAAAAACAAATACTTATAGTCTAGGTAAAAGATTTAACCAGTGGTCCCAAGAAATTGTTATTTTTTGTTTGTTTGTTTTTCAATGTTTGAAGAAATAAAAGAGAATCTCAAATGTTGTATACAAAATCAAAAACCTAACAACTTAACACATGAAAAGTAAGTGGAATGAATCTAGTTGGCACTGCATTCTCTTAGAGAGTGCTGAGTGGAGACTTTATGACCCATTAGAGAATTGTAGTAGAAGATACTCATAAATGGTCTTTGTCTCCTCAGTAGGCTTTAGCCACAGAACATTGGCTCACTTGGCTTTTTAAAACACTCTAAAAATTATTTCCTGAAAACTCCCTTTAGCACTGCCTAAGAGGTAATATCTATTTAGGCTTTTGCCTATAGACCAAATGCCTTCTTACATGGCTACTTATTACTGACTGCTTTCCCGTGTGTGTGTGTGTGTGTGTGTGTGTGTGTGTGTGTGTGTGTGTGTGTGTGTATTCATTGTGACTTTGTATCAGTACCTGTCTATACAGCTTTGCCTGTTCTCTTACCTGAATACATAAATTGAGCTGTGCAAGAACCTATTTCAAACATGAGAAAATAAATCAATAGAAAAATTAAACTAAGCAATAAAACTAGATGATGAAGGGTATTTGTGGGTTGTAGAGGTACAATATATAGACACAGAATTGATTTCAAAAGTTTAGGAAGAATATTTGACAGAGTTACTCTGGAAAGACCTGACCGTAGGCCTTTCTTGCTGAATTTTCCTTACCAGGATTTGGTATGTACTCATAATAGCTGAAAACCTTAGAAATTAAAGAGCAGACAGAGTTGGGGAGCAAAAGGAATCTTCACAGGGGTGTGTATGGATCCCTCACCTCATGGTTAAGATGAGCAGAAAGCTGGCTGGAGGAAAAGGAAATGAAGCTATCATACTCACCTTGCTAGGCTCATCTCAGGACTAAATATCAGGTTACAAATACCTATCTTCAGTTCAAATCACCTTGCTCTGTAAAAGAGCTACTGGTAATTTTGAAATGCACTAAGCAGTGAGAGACATGCAAGTCACATCACCATTATCAACTATGGAGACCCTGACTTGGTAGTGAACAGTTAGGTTTAGATTGTCCTTAAGTTGAAGGAGTCAGAGTTGGAGGGAGGGACAGTATGTGTGCACATGTGTAAGTGGATAGCTAGGGCTGAGGAGCTGACACAAATAAGGACTCGACCCTAACATGGAGGAAAAAAAAGTGTCTACATGGAGGAAGGGGGGAGGGTATCTTGATAGAGGAAGGTGGGAGGGTTTCTCAGAGCCCATTAGGATAGGGAACTAAGAGAAAGACATTATAAATTCTTGATAATGCCATATAAATGATTGGTTGGAGCCAGATACCAGTTCTCCACTCATTATGTAAAGTAAGCCATATTTACACTATACTAGCAAAACCAGTGTTTCTTCCTCCTTTTGTGGGTGGGATTCCTGGAGTGCCATGGGTGTGTGGACTTGAAACAAACGGTGAATTTCATTTATCTTTTCTCAACTTCAATTTCATCACCTTCTTTCTGACTAAAGATAATTATGTTTGTTAGTTTAAGAATTTTATTATTATTTGAGTGTCTGCATGTGTGCATGTATAAAGGGGGCATGTATGGATGTCAGAGGACAGTTTGGGGTTGGTTTTCTCCTTCCACCTTTACATGGTTCTGGGAATGCAACCTGGGTTATCAACCTTGTTCACTACCTGGCTTTGACTACTGTGCTATCTTATGAGCCCAAATTTAATCTTGTCATTAGACATTGAAAGTGGTCCTTGAACTGATTGTAACTTGAGAAGCTGAGACAGACTGGGAAGTGTCTCTGGTATTCATAGCTTCCCTCTCTCCTCTCTCCACTGTCCCCTCTCCCTTCTGTTGTCACCTTCTCCTCTGAATACTTATGCTCCTCATTCCATAAAGACTCATCTGACATATTTCCAGGCCTTGGTTGCTTAACACAGAGGAGGAGGTGACAGCAAAGACAGGGAGGAGAAAGAGGGAAGGGAAGAGAGGAGTATAGGTGGGTGAAATCATCTGTCTATTTATTTTCTAACTTTAGTTGCCAGAGAAGGAATGATACAGTAAGCACACCTAACATCCAGATGCTGGTCTCTGCATACCTTCCTTAGCTAATGAAAGCAAGCTGGTCTTCTCAGGGAAATGCACTTGCACAGGGACTGTGTCCAGTGAAACTGGAGCTTTCCATTCGGTGTCTTGTACACTGTGATGGGCGCTTTCTGTTTCCTCGTGCCTAAGAGCCTCAGGCTTAGGTTTCTACAGGAAGGGGTGACTTTACAGCAACATTGGTTTGCTATTGCTTTTTAAATATCATACATAGCATTCTAATTCAGTGTACACACACAAGCATTTATATGTTAGCATCTAAGAATCTTAGGGTTTTTGGGGTTTTTTAAAGAATATAACTACAGCATTTCTCCACTCTCAAAAAAAGTTTCTGTAGCCTCTCCTTGCTCTTGGTCAAATCAATGGCTTTTTCTTTTTATTAATTCTTATAGCATGTACAAATGTATAAGTATGTACTTGCATTTCCCTAAATACAGCCTACTCTGTCTGTATAATGTTACTTGTATGTACCATTTTGGGACTGATCACTTACTATTGAATAACCAATTAAGGTTACTGTTCACTGGAAAAGACTTTCTCCCACTCTCAGCATTAGCAGCTAAGAATCTTAGGCCATGTAGACTTTTCAGGGGCTGAACTAAACTACCTTAGGTTAGATACTGTGCAAAACTCTTTTCCTGGAGGAAATGGTTTTACTGGGTACCAGTTTTATTGTTAAAAGTACTTTTAGAAATATGCTTAAGTCACATTGCACTAATAGGACACTCATTTCAATCAAATTTTTATTTTAATCTTTAGGTTATATATAGGATATTATGTTATTTAAATTTTCCCATATCACCATTTAGAGCTGTATATTCATCTACATATAATCATTCTTTTTTTTTAAATTACGTATTTTCCTCAATTACATTTCCAATGCTATCCCAAAAGTCCCCCACACCCTCTCCCCCCCCCCACTCCCCTACCCACCATTCCCATTTTTTTTGGCCCTGGCGTTCCCCTGTACTGGGGCATATAAAGTTTGCCTGACCAATGGGCCTCTCTTTCCAGTGATGGCTGACTAGGCCATCTTTTGATACATATGCAGCTAGAGTCAAGAGCTCTTAAACTAAAGGAAACACATATTGATAAGAGTCACAATGTTGAATAATTCTCTACCAGAAGCTTGGAAAGGTGAGATAGCCATTTTAGACATACATCACCACATTAGGAGGAGACCAATATTTTAAGAGTGTAAATAGAACATACAAACATTAAGATTATATTTGCTTTCTTGAATCTTTCCCAGTATTTTTATTTCCCAATTATGAGATTAAAAAGAACTTCTCAAAAGATATTTTCTCTATAATCTTAATTTTGTCTAAACTGTTGTCAACTCTTCATTGTTGCCCTTTTCTGTGAGGATACTGGTGGAAGAAAGTGGTATTTTAAGTGGCAAACATTCACAGATAACCAACACGAGAAGAAACGGAATCCCTTGTGAGACTTAACAGTGGAGGATGGTTTAGCAGCAGAGATGCAATTGAAGACAAAAATCGCTAAGTTAGCTTCAGATTCTAAAATTCGTATGATTTTTTTAACGATTACGTTGATATATTTTTGCAGATATAAATGGTGGTAACCTAAGGTAGTTTAGCCCCTGAAAATGTCTACAGAGGATGCTAGATCCCAAGACCAACATGGCAGTTCACAACTGTCTGTAACTTCAGCCCTAGAGTATCCAGTGCCCTCTCCTGGTCTCCAAGAGCAGCAAGCACACATGCAATACAACACACAGTGCATAGATATACATGCAGGCAAAATACCCATATATATAAAAATAATGTTTTTGGAAGAGACAAGGAAAACTCCAGGATGGAGTGTGGCTAGCTTTTGTCTTTGAGGTAGCTTAACTCTGAATAAACCATCAACTCTTCTGAAGGCTTGTCCCCGGAGAGCTTAGTTGTCAGCTTTCAGCATGCCTGAGTACCTTCCTGCCTGCCTGAGCTGCTGGCTGGTATCACACTCTTTCCTCCTACAGAGAAGAAACACGTATCCTTATCCTAGGCATTGGCTGTGCTCTTATCTTCAGAAATTAATCTTATTTAAGGCTCCATTATTAATTAATTCAGAGGAAGAAAGCTACAGTAAGGCACATTAATATGACTAATATTAATATTAGAGTTTAGACTATAGCCTGGGAAAACTGAAAGCATATTTAAGTGAAGTCGAGTCAGGAAAAATAGTTTTAATAAAGTTACAGGTTTTGTCACAATTTACACAGGCAAACTGTTAGGCACCAGCGTTTTCCTTTGCTCTGCCAAAGTTCTTAACATTGTAACCTTTTTTATTTAAAATAGAGAGGAGTCTTTAAAAAGTGAATAGCTAATAGCTTTTAAGTCCTCTATGAAAATATGAAGAACACTTTGTTGTGGAAAAACTGCATCAAAGTGTTCACAATGGACTCAAATGAGGAATGGTCACATAATTTATTATTAAGACAGTCTCACCACAGTGACTGAACTGGGTGGACTGTAATGTTTACATGGGTAGAGGGGTGGCAGTCAGCTTATATTTAAATATGAACCTGATATAAACATATATCTATCTTTTTAAAATATATGAACGATTGAATGAACGAATGATGAATGGATATATTCTTTTTACTCTTTTACAAAATTATTCTGTATGCCCAGTGATGTATACATATCATCGTAATATGTTGGAGACTTGAAAAACAGGGATCGTTTCTTATGAAAAGCATCAGGAAGTGATGAGTTCTGATTGTCGGCTTCACAGGCCAGTTGAATATTTAGTCACTTAAGTGGCAGAAGGTCCACCAGCAAAGTTGTAACTGACACATTCCTTGAGTTCTTCTTAGAGGTTCATTCACTCATTTGACAAAGTCATAAGAAGTAAATAGATGAGTCAGGTACCACTTTCATGTTAGAATAATTCCAGGCCTCGAAGGATCTCTTTTGGTGAGGAGAATTTGTTTAGTTTTTTCTTGTCTTGTTTGGTTATAAGCTCCCAGGGGGCTAGACGTCCCTACGGGTGCAGAAGGCACAACAGCCAGATGCTGAGAGAGAACACCTCAACCACACACAAGAAACAGGGAGCAGGGTGTGGGGCAAGGCTATATGGAAACCCTTAAGACCACTCCAGTGATTACTCCTTCCACCAAGTACCACATCCTAAAAGTTCTTACCAACAAAAGACAAACTCTTCAGATGCATGACCAAGTGGAGGACATTTCTCACTCAAATCACAACAGGAGATAGAAAGCATATACCTGCAACTGAAATAATCCAAATAATTCTAAATTCATGACACATTCGATGAAGAAAATGGAATTGTCTGACACGATTTCAAGTAACTTCTCTAAGTGAAGCGAATTCTAATAGGATTTCAGATAAACCCTGTCTGAAGTGATGTTTGAGCTAAGACATTGATGAGAAAAGTATATGAGCCTGTAGTACCAATTGCCTGAAAAGCTTACCAAAGAGAAGGAACAGTAAACAAGGGTCCTGATATAGAATCAAATGGGTTCCAAGGAGCAATAGAGCTTATCGGAGTTTGTAAGCCATGGCAGCGAGCATGTGTGCTGCTCTATGTGTAAAGGAAAGCAGTGCTTTAAGGAATCATGATTTTCTCCTTGCTTTTAAGGATTACTCGGGATGATCCAGAGAATGGATGACAGTGTCAACGTGTGTTAAGGATGTCCATGTTGCTAGGAAGGAAGTTGTGATTTTAAATGCCAGGCATGTTGGTAGCTAGGACTACATCAATGGCAGTAGAGCTGAGATGAATCTATAGGGATTGTTGAGAGATTAAATTTGCTCTATGAAGAACAGGAAAATTAAAGTAGGCAGAATTTTGATCTTTGCAATTAAATGAATGACTTTTCCATTTAATTTGGTTGTTTGATATTATAGAGAAATTGTCTTTGATATTCATGAGGAATCTCCCTACTGTTTGCACAAGATGAAAATTGAAAATGAAGGATTTGAAAACCTAAGTATATAGCTCAATGGTGGCGTGTTCACTTAGTGTGCACAAGGTCCTGGGTCCCATCATATAGAGGGAGGGAGGAACTACGGGAAGAAGGCAGGGAGGCCACAGTGATCACAGTGGGAAAGTCGAGGTGACAGAAGCCTGCAGAGGCTGGTCCTATCGTGTGCACGGTCAAGAAGCAGAGAGTAATGCTTTGCTCACTTCATCTTCTCTATTTTTCTTTCACAAGCCAGAATCCTATAACCAGAGAGTAGCCTTGCCCACAATTTATCTCCCAGATTATTCAAGATCCTGTCAAAAGTGTAGTCAGCACTGGCCTTCACAGCAGGAATAGGCAGGGTTGGGTTGATATAGTAGAACAATCATTATTCATGAGAAAATAGAATTGTCTTTTCAAAGTTCAAAAGTTAATTAGGAATTAATATTCCAAAGACATACCTACATTATTTTTCAGAATTTTATGGATTTTAAGACTATTTAGTCTTGTGTGTGTGTGTGTGTGTGTGTGTGTGTGTGTGTGTGTGTGTGTACAGGTTCGCATTCACCACAGCACATGTGAAGGGACCAGAGGGCAACTTTGCTGCTACTTTTAGATTTTTGAGGCAAAAGTATCTCTTGTTTATGGTGCATACAAGTATACAAAAGTTTTAGGTCAGTTCTTCTATCTCTAGCTCCCATCTTACAATTGTACTATTATCAGTAGAGATGTGTGCCATTACATCTGGCTTTATTGAAATTGAACTCGGGTTGTCAGTTCTGCACAACAAATGCTTTTACCTCATGACCCTTGTCCTTGTGGCCCTGATTTATTGTTATAATAAACTATTCCCAAAATTGAAAATAATGCTTTCATATACAAATGTGTTTTATTCAAATATAATATCTTCACCTAAGTTTTAGTAAAAAGTATATTAAATACATCTAGAAATTGTGAGGGGAGTTACTACAGAATCAATTGTAATCCATTATGGTGATAAGGAGCAAAAGATGTAATAGTTGAGAACATGGTGTTCATAAATTGCTTCAGGCACACTTATTCTCTCATTTCCAATCTACCACCTAAAAGCTGTTTTGGCTGATGTGCTTTGCAGTAAAAAGTAAAAATAGTATTAGAAAGAATTAAGCTTTAACATAAAAATAATAAAATATGACCATTCCATTTTATTATCTCTTTTACAAAATGATTTAATGCTAATTTTAGAACTCCTGACATGTCAGTGCCCTCTTATTCGGATAAGAGGACCAGTGTTTACTTATAGTTTTAGTTTCCTCTGCTAATGAGCATTGTTGGTAGTGTGGGAACTGATATCAATTCTCTGGAGCTTTTTTACATGCCACATCCATTCCATGCTGCAATTATTAGTTCCAATGTTCTGTATCTTCACTGTCGAGCTTCGTGTCAACCAGAGTAGTATAATCACGGTGGCCCACGCTAGCGCTCATATTTTTCAAGTAATTAAAGAGCAATATGAAGACTTGTATTACCACAAAACCCAAGGAGCAATTTGTGTATTGGAGAGAATTTTAACATGCACGTCTTCATTACAATATCAGCAGCCCACGTTTAAATTCAGTTCAGTTATGGGAAAGTTGCGTTAAGTGACTAATGAGACAGAAGTAACTTTACAACTGATGTAGACACTTATGACAGAGCAGAGATGGCAAAATTCGGGAAGGTACGATTTCTCCTTCCATGGTTTGAAGCTGTCAATCAAACCAGAATAGTTAATGTGAACTCATATTAGATCCCATAGATTAAGTTTATCATGATTGATATTCTAATCCCAATTTTATTCTAATCCCATTGACCATTAAGGGCATTATGGTAGGGAAATTACTTTGGATTTTTCAGGTATGTTCAGTGTTATTATTAAAATCTTAATAAGTAGAAAGGAAAGGCCAAAGTCATAAAAGGGACTTGCTGACAGGGACAAAACATGGAATGATACCATGCTTTGAAGCAGAAGGGAGCTTAAGCCTGGGAATTCAGGTAGACTTTGGAGGCTCAAAAGGCCAGAAAATTGATTGTCCCCCTTGGATCTCAGAAAGCCAAACCACACCAGCATCTGCATATTAGTCTTATTAGACTTGTTTTGGAATTCACCATGTCAGAAATAAGGTAATGTTTATGTTCTTTTGGCCAAAAATTATAATTTGTTTCTAAACTATGCCTAATTAATAAGGAATGGCTTTAGTTTATTTGTTTGTTTGGCTGATTGGTTGGTTTACTTTTCAGAACAGGGTCTCACTGTGTAGTCTTGACTGTCTTAGACTCACGTGTCTCACTATGTAGACCATGCTGCCTCCAAACTTACAGAGATCCCCCTGCCTCTGCCTCCCAAGTGCTGGGACTAAAGGTGGATTTCTGACACCTAGAAGTAGAATCCTACTACAACGTCTCTGTGAACGTGGAAGTTACTTTGGAATGGAACAGTGAGCACCGCTTTTATGAATTTTGGGGTCAGAGAGGCAAAAGCCTAGATTGCCTTCAGCAAGCTGTCAGAATATTGGTGTCTCTGCAACAAGGATCAGAATGAGATGAATAAATTGTTATTGGAAAATGAAGGGAAAGGGATGCTTGTTTCAGAATAGAAATCCAACTGAATTGTGTCATACAGTTATGTAGAAAGCAAAATTTATAAAGCTCGAACTTAAATATGTGGTAAGGAGGTTTCCAAGAAATATCGAAGATATGCTTTTGTCAAAAAACGAGCATACACACACAATCACAAACACAAAGAATTGTGTGTTAGTACACATGCTCACACACACACACACATATGTATATATGTATGTGTATATATATGTACATAGAAAGGCATATGTAGTATAAATTATTTTAAAATTTCTATTTTACTTTTAATTGTCTGTCTATGTGTCTGTCTTTGTGTGTGTGTCTGAATATGTGCCTGTCTATGTGTTTGCGTGTTTGTGCATGTGTTTGTCTGTCAATCTGTGTGTGTCTGTGTGTGAGTGTGTGTCTATCAATATTTGTATGTATCTGTGTGTGTGCATGTGTGTTTGTGTATGAGTAGAGGTCCTTGCCAAGTCCAGAAGGTGCTCTCAGATGCCTTGGAGCTGAACTTACTGACCACTTGATGTAAGATCTGGTATGAGGTTAACCTCTGAGCCATCTTAACAATCCCTGAGGACTTAATTTTTGTTTTACATTTGTGACCGTTGACCTCTGTGTATGCTTGGTGCTCTCTGAAGGCAGACGAGAGCATTGAGTCCACTGGAACTATAGTTCCAAATGATTGTGATCTTCTGTGTGTGCTGGGAACCAAACCTGGGTCCTCTGCAAGAGTAGCAAGTGCCCTCAACCATTGGACTATTCTTTCAAGCCTCTAAATTCCTGATCCTATTATTTACACAGTTACTGTGGAGATGCCTGAATTTAGTCCTTTGTTTAAAAAAGCAAATGCTAAGTCGGAGAAAAGTTCGTGTTTTATTCACAGAAATTAAAAACCGCTTGTTAGGCTGAATCCCTGCCTTAAAGGGATTATATACTTCATATTGCAATATTATAGCAACTCTCTCTCCCTGCCCCGCTTTCTATATTTATCTTATTGTAGGGAAAAGAAATTAAAATTCCATTCAGTCTCATCAAGACACATTTTCAGAGTATTACAGAGTACTGGTTTATGATTATCACTCTATTATAGACAAACAAAATATTCTTTATCCTCTATCAGTTTAGTTTCTGAAATTATGGATTCTATTTGGATTTTAATGAAATGTGGATTACTTTGAAGATTATCTCTGATTTACTAAATGACATTAGAGTAGAAAGTTAATTGAATCTTTTTTGAATGAGCAGTGACCACTATGAGTTAGTGATTGGAGCAAAAGATAGTAAATGATGTATTTTGAATTTTCCTTATGTGTTTAAAATTATATCAGAACAGAAAATGACTTGGGTATGCTCCGTTTTAGTTTTCTTCACACAAATGATGTGACCTCTTTTACATTTGCAAAACACATAAGGAAATTATAATTTATTTTTAAATATTTTTGAGTTTCATAGTATGCTATAGGGAAGGGTTCCATATACTAGAACACATGTAATATGTAGTATGCTTCAATTTTAAAGAAAGAGGAAATATTTCCCCAATATCTGAGTACTTGTAAGTTTGTCACCATACTCTGAATCCTTCAACTGCCTGTTTCACATTTTAGAATCTTGTTTATAATTTTTGCATTTCCTATTCTATATTTCAGAGCTCTTGAACTATTTCTACCTTTCTATAATCTGTGAAAAGTCTACGTTCGTGCTTCTCATTGTTCATGGAAATGTAGAAATGCTCATGATAAAATGATCCTCCTAGCATTTATACAGCCCTGGGAGTGGCAGAAGCTTACAGTGTGAGTGCTCCTTACCCCTTAGGGAAAATACCAGTTACCCTTTTAGAAATACTTAGTCTGTAGATGTTGGCTGTGCAGGAATGCCTCCACTGTTGTTGATTCAAAAACCAGTGTTTGATTTGCTGCGTGCAGCTGCTATTTACAACACCTGACTTTACATCTGTGCCCTTAACACTCCAGCCTGCCTTTGCTTGAGGAAACCACCCAAGTCTTGTACATTTCCTATTGGCTGCTGTTTGCCACAAGAAACCCCACCTGGGCCACAATGACAACCGTCCTCTCTGCATTCTGGACCCTGTAGAAGAAGCCACTGTGTGTCATGCAATTATTGCTCTTCTGACAAGTTCAGTCTCAGGGAGAGATGGTTTGAAATAGCTGTGGTTTTGTGTTACTCTACCTGTGCAGAAGAGATTGTAGGAAACAAGAAATGTAGTAGAAATATAAAATGGGAAAAGATCATATGAAACCTGCAGGATGAGACATCATCTCATTAATTTGGACTTTCTCTTTTCAAGTAATATGGGTAGACCTCACTTTATTGGTATGTGATTTCTTTAGCACAGTTTCACATCATCATGGTGCAACAGCTATCCCTTGCGTTCTCCTTTGTTCCTCACTTAGTGCCCTACACACAATGGATTTACCCACAATGATCTGGTCATTCATTCAGAAAGTATTGCTTATGTGCTGTCTGTCAGGTACTGGAGGTCCAGGAAATACACTGTAGAAAAGAAGGCATGATGTCTGCATGAAGAGTTAGAGTCAGAACTAATTTCATCTGCATCTGTTACAAGTTCTGAGATCTGGTCTTTCTCTGGGTCACTTCCCAATTCATTGCAGTAAATCTCAAAGAAATGTGTTACCAAATTTTCATAACATATAACTAGTTAATCAAAACCCCCATCAGCCACAGATATTTTTATCTATTTTAAATAGAGACTGTCTGTTTGGGCTCTGGGTTTGTAAAACCAAGTCACTAATTTACTATTATGTAATAGATAGAAAATTGTGTGGCTATACACACACACACACAACACACACACACTTTGCATTCTTGGCTGAACTCCACAGAAAAAGGAATTCCTGGAATCAGTACTAAATAATCACATTATCACATTATATGTGTCTATTTTAAAATAGTTATACTATTTTAATCCTCTAAACTCCTCTAAAAAGAACTGCACAACTATACATTTGAGTATTGTCATGATACCTTTCAAGATCTGGCTATTTTTCAAGTTGTTGTTGCTGCTGTTGTTCTTGTATGTGCTAGATATGGATGTGTGTATATGGACACACATGATATGTCATGTGTATACAAATAAGAGGACAGCTTTGTTTGGTCACTTCTTTTCTACTACCTTTGCTTGGGTCCTGAGGATCAAGTTCAGATCATCAGTTGGTATTACAAGTTGACGCTCACCTCAGAGGACCGGCTTGCTTAATCTCCATTCCAGAGAATAGCTGCTCATAATGAAGGGTGTCTGAAAGTGGCCAAAATGAATGTTTCTGAAGCTATGGGAAGGATGAAAGAATAAGAGATAGCAGCTTCAGAATGTCCCATGATATGTATATCCATTCAGTTGTCATGAGAAGCAACCTAAATGACTTTGTGATTACATCTTTTCCTCTCCCAAAGAGAATCTTCTAGTGATAGAGAGAGAATTAAATCTGGAAATCAAATGAACAGTCCTGTTTAGAGAGACCAGGAAGAAAAATCTGATGAATGCCCAATAAAAGGGAGGAGTATACAGAGCCAATACAGAAAAGGAGATGCACCTCACCGCACAATTACGATAATGAATTAGGGAAGTCAGACAGACAAGTCAAGTTGTTAGCACCTTAACACACCAGATTGATTGGCTCTTCTTTTCTGGCCTCCTTTATAATTTTTTAATCTATTTTTTCCTCTTATTCATTCAGTTCTACATTTATTTCAGAATTCTCTTTTGTGTGGTATTTGTGATATTATTGAGTGTAGCTATCCTCAGGACAACAAACACAAATGTGATGTGTATTATCTCCTTCAGACACTCACATCCTTAGTACCGTCCCAGATTCTGTCAGTCTTGCCACTTTCTTTGGGTGAAGGTTATTATCTCATTTGTACATGGTTAGTAATTACGATTTAACTAGTATTCGGTTACTATTAGACCTATAAAAATTGCTATCCTCTTTCTGTACTCCTCTGCTGTTAGTAACGACAAACCATTTGGTCAGCTCTAAGACCAAGTATCTGTCTAAAGTCCTTACTCAGAGGCTGAGGAACAGCTAAATCAGTCAGTGCATGCCACGCAAAGATACGCATGAGGACCTGAACAACTCACAGAGAAGTGGGTGGCAGGCTCCGGTAATCCCAACACTGAGGAGGCAGAAGCAAGAGAAACCCTGGGGTTTCCTGGCTTAGGCCAATGAGAAGCTCTGACCTTTCCCCAAAAGAAAAGATGCACAGGGCCTGAGAACACACACAGTTGTGTATCATCTGGTCAACACACACACACACACACACACACACATATACACGCCATGCATATATCACACATACACCCACATATATAGAGATATATAGATATAACCCTGGCAGAAAGCACAGAGGGATTCAAGTAATGTTTTGCTAAAGGGTCAGTTATTCTAAATAGTCTTAGTGGGCTGTGTGCTTTGAATCCCTTATGCAGTGGAAGATGACTCCTCAGTTTTCCTTGACATGCACAAACACTTTCAGCATGTCTGCGCTTGTTTTACTTCCTCATGCTTGTGGGCTTCCTCCCCACCAACCACACTGCTACGAAAGTCCTGCGTTACCTTAGATACCGCCGTCACATTGCAGTTTCCACTTTGATTTAAACATTTCACTTAGCTAACCTATGAGTATTTAGTAAGATCATCTACTTCATATAATCCAATTCACATTTCAGTCATCAAACCCTGTACCCACACTTGGGATCACCTAATCTGCTTAATTGAAATTAAAAATGAAACAAAAGCTGCCATTTAAGAATTATGTGACTTCAGTGGTTTTCTTTTTTCCTTCTGATGACCATTTGGCTATCTTATGGGAAATACCAATTCCATGACCTTGAACCTTGTTTTTAAATTTACTTTACAGTCCTCTGGCTACTTACTACATTTCACTATCTGAATGAATGAGTGAATGAATGAATGAATGAATGAATACAACTTGTTTGTTAAATGTGCAGCTGTATCTCACCAGTGAAGATTTGACTGATTCTTTTACTAAAGGGAAGCCTCAGTAAACACTTCCATGACTGAAGTCCTGCAGATCAGAACTGGGTTATCAGTTTGAAAGCAGAGCATTCAATCACCTCTGAAATCCCAAGGGGAAAGTTGCTCCTGCGCTGTTTGGACCTCTTCCCCTCTAATAAAGTGCATTTTCACACTAGAACCTCTGTAATCATGTATATGGATTTTTCTGTGATATTTTTATTGGAACAGCCCTTCAAATAACCTAATAATTTAACTCTGAAGGTGATTCAGATGGGTATTAATGAGGTGCAGCTTTTCCTAGAAAGTTAGTTGATGCTCAAGTCCTTTGTGGAAGGGAAAATTTCTCTTTCTGAGAAGATGGGCATCATCTAAGGATTTCACACACTCCTGCACACTTACTGCATCTTGGTCCGACACAGTTTTGTGTTAGTTAGATGTTGACATTACAAATCTGACCTTCAACAATTGCTACCACTTCCCCTGATTTTATGCTACAGTATGGTCAGATGTATTCAACAGTAGCCAGTATCCAACTGAAAGGCTACACCCCAAACTCCAAGTGCGACCCTCCTGTTCCCAAATCAGTAGGACTTGTCCACTTTGCTTCCTGGGGAGTGCGGGCAACTGGAAATGCCGTAGAAAAACTTGAGATAAGTTCTTTTCCTGGCTAGTCCTCTATCTTTTGCCTCCTCTACAGCGTCTTCACATCATCTTCACATAGCTGCTTTCTGCCCTAGAAGCTCCCATCGAATAAACTGATTTTGGGGTGGACCTGTGTGTCCAAATTGAGTTTTGAAAAATACTTATCCTCTAAAGTTCCAATAAATGTTGCCCTCAGCCTTCTTGGTCTGCACAAGGCTGGTGCTCCCTCAGTAACTAGATGTAAATGTATGCAAAATTACTGGGGTGGGGGGTGCTCTGAGTTGGATGCAGTACACACCCAGGCACCAAATTCTCAGCACAGAAAAAGATTTCCTACCCTGGAGGAGCAATCAGGGGAGACAGGGAGAGGCTGCAAAGACAGACAGCAAGTAGCAGCAGCAGCAGCAGCACCATCAATAACATTATCTATCAGTAAGCAGGCAGCATGTGTATTTTGCAGGAGTAGGTTTTTAAGTAGAAAAAGTCTTAGCTATGGTGAATTGGTAATCTCTGATTGGACATATTAGCCAAATAGTGAGTTTTGGTTTTTGGATCTTGGTATTTAGTCTCAGCAATGAGTCCATAGGTGAATAAGGGAATGGGCCTTGGGGGATTGTTTTAGGAATGTCATCTAATGGTTTAGCCCAAAATCAGTTTAGCTTCTGGGACCAAAAGCAGTTATGTGAAGATGCTGGAAAGTAGAGGAGGCAAAAGATAAGAGAACTAGCCAGGAAAAGAACTTATCTCAAGTGTTTCTACGGCATTTCCAGTTGCCCCCACTCTCCCTCGTAGTTAAATGAACTGTATTCGGTATTTCCTTAACTTTTCTGTATTTTCTTAAAATGGAAAGACCATTGAGTCATTTATAAGTAACAAGACAATATTCAGTGAAACATCTCTGGGACTGTCCCTCAGTGCCCTGGAAATATGGCTGATGAAGCCGTTGGTGTGGTAGCCCTTTCAAACATGAGGGTGAGCACGTTTACTGCTCCGAATTTCATAAGCAGCTACATTTGTGGGAAACAGCCTTATCTTTCACACAGAACAGAAGCCAGGAGGAGGAAAACCACAAGAGACTGAAAAACAGCACAGAGAAACTCAAACACAGGAGGGTGGGGTAGAGCAGAATGCAGCAGGCAGTGACTGGAAGGGAAGAGTAAATAGGAATTAGAAGTCTGCCCAGAGCAAAGAAAAGCTCTGGGAAGCTCAGGGTCTGCACTGTCTAGAAGCTACAAATTGGGAACAGGCCTTGATGTGAGAACAGGAAAGAAACCCTGCTGTGGGAGCTGTTTTTACCCTGGCCTGTGGAAGGCTACCACACTGCAGGTGGTAGCTTTTCCCACCTGGAAAATACTCAGGAAAGGTACATTAAAATAGGACGTCTGAGTTTACAGAGTCTATGTTACTGGACACAGGACAGGGCATTGGACAGTTCTGATATCCTTCCTGTAGGAAAGGGAAATTGGAAGAAATGTGTCTTTGTCAAGTTCCAGAGCTACAGATGGGAAGGAAGGCAAAATTGTGGGCAAGATCAAGCAGTATGGGTTAGACAGACATTTGGGATTGGGTAGTTTATTAGAAAATAGGGTCATAATTAATTCAGAAACCAGGAATTGGCATTTTCATTCCTCGCCATAGGCTCCCCACCCCAACAGCAACACTAGAATGTCATCCTGGCCATTCATTCTTACCATACTTCTGAGGTTTTATGTTCTTTCCATCTGACATCCATCTCCCTATGGACCCCTGGTCCTGACTCTACAGCATTTATATGCTACTTGGGTAGAATTTGTAGTTTTCCAAACAAGGTGTAAAATTTCACAGAGTAATAGTCAGAAAACATACAGGTGTGTGTGTGTGTGTGTGTGTGTGTGTGTGTGTGTGTGTGTGTGTGTGGTGTGCGCGTGTGTGCATGTGCACTTGCGAGCGTGCGTGAGCACATGCCCCAGGGTGGAAACCAATGATCTTGGATCTTCCAAGTCACTGAGGCCTTTGTAAATCACCTGTCCCTGTTGCATAAACTGAAATACAGCTGAACGAGTAAAATACTTGAATTCCAAACTGGAATTCCATTATATCTGTTTCAACTACCACATCCTCTCTATCATTTCAAATATTGAGTGTCAACAAGCACTTCTTATTTGATAGCTATGATGTTATACACCTGTAATCCCAGTATTTGGGAGACTGAGGCAGGTTGATCAAAAGGTCAGTGTTGTACTGGCTTCCATAATAAGACTCTATCTCAATTTTTTTTTTCTGCTGAACTGCCCTGATTCGGCAATATGCAGCAATTCTTCCAAACTTAATATTTTATTCTGAGTTGTCATTTTCCTATCATTGCATTTCATTTACTTCTTTGAATCTAATCGGTTTAATAACTATTTGTGGGGTAATAAAAACATACGTTATGAGTCTGCCACACACTGTTCAGATTCCCCTAATAACTTCCACGTGAAAGGTTAAGTATGAGACTGGCATATTTTTGAGAACTCTTTTTGTGGAAGCTCCCTTAGGTTAATAAAAGGCAAACCTGATGGGGCTTTGCTTTTCAGGGGAAACCCCCAGCTGCTACCTGATCAACTTCACTCATTCTGTGAAAGCCAAGCAGCCCTCTCCTTTCTGTGTGAGTCACACACAAGGCTTTGATGAGATAAAGGGATCCAAGGAAGCAGTTTCAAACTGACCAGATAGAAGGGGGAACTAAGAAACTTCTGATTACACAATCACCTAATGGGAAAACCAAGTTTTAAGCATGTACTCCAGTTGATTTCCTTTATTCTGACCATTGGGAGTCATTTCTGGCTGAGCTAGAAACACCACCTTTTATGTTACACAGATAGAGTGGGGTTTAGTCTTTCAAAATGTGTGTGTGTGTGTGTGTGTGTGTGTGTGTGTGTGTGTGTGTGTGTGTCTGTGTGTGTCTGTGTGTGTGTCTGTGTGTCTCTGTGTGTCTGTGTGTGTCTGTGTGGTTCCTTGATGGTCTATGTTAATCCTCAAGTGCCAATTATTATTGCCAACTGAAAGTTGATTCTTGCATGACGCTTGTTGCCTTTGATCTTCTAACTTGTCTTGTAGCTCTCCCTTTTTCTGTAAGTGCTAACTGCTAGAGGGTGAGAATCCCAGCAGAGATTTATCTCCAGCCAGAGACTTGGGTTCCCATTTTTCAGTCTTAGCAGCCCACTAGTATGGATGGGATGAGGAAGAAAGACCAACCCTCTAATATCAAGACACAGCAATTTCAGAGCTCCCTCAGAGATCACGTGGAACCTAGGCTCCAGCCTAGACTACGTCTTTCCTCAGCTGCTTATCCAGTTTATCTCCCTTACCTCTCTCCCATCCACTGGAGAGCTTGCCCTTTATGAATTCTATGACCTGAACCCTTTCTTGTCCCAGGCTCTGCTTCAGGGGAGCCTAGCCTAAGACAGTAGATCCAATGGCATGGATTCCAACAGGTTTCATCTGTGTTCTTCTATCATAGGTTTAAAACATTTCTTATAACTTCAAGGATTATGACTTGAAGTTATTTGCAATTAGTTTTTCCCCTGAATTTCCCCACTTTCTTGCATATTTTACTTCACCACACGTTTTATTTTTAAGGACCACAGGCAATTATAAGTCGGATGCTTAATGTAGTTTATGCTCTTCACTTTCCCAACCTCCATGCATGCTTTTCAGTGGGGCAATAATAAGGTTTTTAAGAATAAAGCACACATGAAATCTGTTTTGGTTGGTGTTCAAATGGTTTGACATCAGAACTGTCAGTAAGGGAGCCAGCCACTTCAGTATGTAATAAATATGTGGGCTACCAGCCCTTGTGGCTTCACCCTTCACTGTGAAAGGAGATAGAGCAAGCCCAGAGGTGCTTCGGAAAGTTAATTGAAATAATATATTAGAAGATCTTGGCATTTATGAAGCTTTTAAATGAATATTCATTCAACAGAAGAAGCTATGGACGAAAATTTAAAAGGTCAGGTTTTTCAGGCACCCAGTTTTCTGAAGACTCTGAACTCTGAATGAGGGTGATATGTCATGTCATGTGATCATCACACTGTATGACTTACATCACTGTCCAGCATCCATATTCCTTCACTGAATTAGGGAGTGGAATGTCCATCCAGAGAATACATCGCTATGGGCAGTCTAGACAGATGTCAAGTAGTAGATTCTGCTTTTTTAAGGATGTAATACATACTTAGGCCAGGATGAAACGGGTAAACACATCCTGGTCACCAAAGAGCTGTAAGTGTTGCCCTGTGTTCCAGGAAAACTGTCTGTTAGCAGTAAAGCAGATGCTGGGTGTCAAAGCCATGGGTGGTCATGAGAGCGGTCAAGAATTGCACACTCCCCTGAGCATTCTGATATGAGGGATTGCAAAAAGGGTTCATTATCCTTTTTGCTATGCTGAGCTGAAATTATCAATAGATAATTATGTGTTGGAGTCTGCCTTCACAGGTAACATAGCAGATGAAACTGTTTATCTAAACCAGTGAAGGAAATGGGACACTGGTTAAAATTCTGGGTCAAGGACAGTGTCAAGTAATGTTGTGTTCTACTTAGCACAGTGGGAAGTCAGACTATGAGTAATGACCTTAACTGCTGCACACAAGCAAAGAAACAGCAAGAGAAAGATCATTGTGTAAGAACCACTAATAAAAAGAGCATACTCATGGTATTTCATGTTCATGTAAAATTATGTGACCTTGTCGAGAATACATTGGGTCTCAGAAATTTCTTACTTCCTTTTGGTGATGTGATAACTGTGGTGAGTAACAATCACTTCCAGGTACTTTGATATACAGTCAGTGGTATTGAAAGCAAACCCAAGGATTGAGGATAATCCACCTCATTTTAAAGATGAGTCTTGAAAGGATATAGTATACCTTCTCTAGATCATTCAGTTGTTTTTATTTTGCTTCAGGTTTTTCCTTCCTTTCTGGACACATTTTTTTTCCATATTTTACATAGGGTGAGAATCTTACCCTTAGTGCAAGTGTAATTATTTTGGCAATTGTGAAAATAGCTATTATGACCAGACCATGTTATTTTATTGGCTGTGAAGGAACGATCACTTGATGCACAAACCAACTGGGAAAGTGAAGTCTAGAACTAGGTGCAAGAGTCTGACACATTCTACAAGAAGAATTGATATGAATGATATGAATGAGTAGGGCTGATGAGAGGTTCTGCAAGCAATAAAGGCAGTTAGGAACAGTGTTAGATAAATACACCTGCCTTCGTCTATCTGAAACAGAAGTTGGTGGTTTGAGGAGGAGTATGTATGTGCATGTTTATATATGTTCATGTGTGCCTCCTCCGTGTGTGAAACCAGAGTTTGACATCAAGCATATTCCTCAATTGTTCTCCACATTGATTGTGTGTGTGTGTGTGTGTGTGTGTGCGTATTTTAATTTTAATCTTATTCATTTATTTTTATGAGTAGCAGGGAGGTTTTATGTACATATATACTTGCTGTGCCCTGCTGTGCTTGTGTGGAGGTCAGAGCACAACTCTCAGGAGTCACTTCTCTCCCATATCAGTATGACCAGAGAGGACGAAATCCACATCATGTAGCTCCATGTCCAGGGGTGCCTACAGCCACAAGCAGGGGTAGAGGATGGAAATTTATGCCTGCATAAAGTCTTGGGAGGGGATTACATCTGGCTTTGATCCCTTTTGCTGCCTTTGGATTTCTCAGTCCCTGAACTATAATCAGGACATGATCTTATTTCAGCCACCAGACTTGCAATAGCATCCTGTGGCTGCGGGAAACTGGTGTGCACAAAGAAAATTACTTTATGACTATTTCTCTTAGTGTTTAGTCAGCACCTTATACAGAGGGAATAAAACTAGACTCTTCTAATCTAAAAAACATTGATTTTCATCTTTATTTAAATGTGTTTACTTATTCTTTTTCCATAAGTTGGGACAATTTAGCAAAAGATTTATGTGTTGCCTCCTTTGAGGCTCAAGTTAAATAACTTTGATATAACAGAAGTTGGAGAAACCAATCTGTCTCAATCAGAACTTTGGAAATATGATTTCATACAAACTAATGAAGGAAAGAAAGCCTGGCCACTGGGGACGAGAGTGGCTTATGTAAATTTGTGTCATCAGCCAAGCACATACATGCTAAATGCAAAAGGATGTTTCAACCTTTGTTCAGGATCCAGAAATAGCTTGAAATAATCTCATTTGAAAAGACCAGAAAATGTTTTTGGCTTGCGTATTACATGTGTTATGTCAACTTGACCCAAGCTAGGGTCAACAGCGGAAGGAGCACCATCAGATCCAGCTCTAGGCAAGCCTGTAGGGCATTTTCCTAATTAGTGATCCTGAGGAAGGACCCATCCATCCTTTTGTGAGGGTGGGATAGCACCTCTGGGTTAGTGGTTGCTATAAGAAAGCAGGCTGAGTAAGCCAGGAGGAGCAAGCCAGTAAGCACAACTCCTTCATGGCACCTGCCTCCAGCTTCCAAGCAAGTTTGAGTTCCTCTCAATGCTTTCCTCAATAGACTGTGACTCTGGATATGTAAGCCAAATTCCAAAGCCTTTTCCATCCCATGTTGCTTTTGGTCATGGGTTTCATCATGGAAATAGAATCCGTGGCTGTCATGGCTCAGTAAAATTTACTGCCTTTGTGTTGAAGATACACATTTATTACACTGTAAAATAAAGTAGACTGGTGTGACCTTGGCTGGCAATGCAAAATCTGCAGCTTCCAGTTTATCCCCTCTTATCTTTCTGTAGCCACTTGTAATGAATGCAAAACTATGCCATGAATGTTACACTCCAGTGAGAAATGCAGGATGCTATCAGAGACTGTGTAAAATTCAGTCTGGTTTTGCATGCCAAGAAAAATATTCTCATTAATTTTCATTCTTGATGCTAAATTTCCATTTATTGTTCGTGTAAACATGCTACCAACAGCCATCAATCTTTCCCCTCTTCTTGAAAATGTTCCGGTAAACAAGAGATTTCCTAAGAGCCTGATTTGCAGATGCCATAGCAACCAACGTTCTGATACTGCGAACATCATCTGTTACATCTGTTACACGGCCGGTGCTTGGGGTCATGCGCTTATAGTAGACTCAGTTACTAAATACGTACTGAAGCAGTAGGACAAGGCGTGTCCATCCGGATGTCTGCTGAGCTCATACAAGAAATCGTGTGTCGTGTGCACATTCAGGCTATATCCCCAAGGGATAATTTACTGCTATGACTGAGAATACTGAAGTGGCTTTGAACTACACGAGTAGGTTAGAAGCCTGTTTAGAGAATAAAAGAAATACATGTAAAGACTAAGTATGAGTTTTCTGAATGTCCTAGAAATGTCCTCTACTTAAGTTAAAAATAATAAGAGATAAAAATAGTCTTTATTTTTTTAAAAAAACCTCTTAAAGGAAAAGTGATTGCCTATTTCTTTGTTTTGTCATATTTTTTAAAATACATTCTTGCAGAACTTTAATGGAACTCTACAACTAAAAATGAGATGTGGGAAGAACAGATTCGGTGTGGAAGAATGTGAAATGGAGGATCAGGGGGTAGAAATGTCCATTCGAGACTGAGCTGAGCGACAGACAGCAGAGAGAGTAAGAGGGACAGAGGCTATGGACTTAGCTTTCAGAGAAGTTTGTTGTCAAAGGATTTCGTTTCAGAAATGTATACACTCAAAAATCAGAAGTCAGTGAACATGTAGCAAGACTTTCTTTTATAAAATCGGAAGTATCGTGGGCTGCTCTCTGTTGCTTTAACTGAATAGTGCAGATCAAATAACTTAACGTGCTTGTTCTGTGTTGATTCATCTCATCGATCTAGAAGTCCATCATCAAAAAGCGGATGATGCTGACTGTCTCTTGCTAGTTGGTTCTCTGGGGTGTCCCAAGGTGTTCAGGGAATAATGTAGTGAGACATCCTTGTTAGTTACTGGGGTCTCCCTTCCTATTATAAAGCCATGAATGTATTTATAGGGCCATGTCCACATGGCCTCTTCTCAACCTAATGACCTCATAAAACTCCATCTAAAAATACATCTGATGCAGTTTTCACTACACTTGTATTACATCATAGTGGGCACTAAGCTTCAACCAGACTGAGTGGGGATGCTCAGACATATCAGATAGAGTGAGGTCCTATATTTTCATCTGAACAGCAGGGCTGTTTCCCACACTCATGTGTAGGGCACAGATATTCTCAGGTTAGGGACAGTGATCTTAAATAATAGTCCCATGCATGGCTTTCCATTCCTACCTAACCATTAATATGGTCCTGTTCACAAGTGGCTCCATTTACTTAGATGTACAGAACAAAACGATCCGGTGTTATTACTGTGCTGTACCGCCTCAGGTTCTCTGAAAATTCACTGGTAAATTTTAGTAATTTTTAAATTGTGGTTAACATTAGATACCCCAGTCAAATAATACATTTTCCACTTGATATTGAACTTACATATCTTTTGGTAGTGACAGATTTGCTATAGAAAAACTGTACCTTTTTTTTTTTTTTTTTTTTAGTTTTAAAAAACTACATTTGATTTGGTACGTGGCAGTATAGTTTACACATCAAATAACACAATCATCGAATAATTTAGCATAGTTTTGAACAGAAGGAAAAGGGGGAAAGATTCAGGCTGCAGAACTCCTCCCAACATAATTTTTAAGCCCCTTTTTTTAAGTAGCAAATATATCTACTATTTAGTCCTGTCTGACTCCTGTTATGCTGGTAGGCAAGGAATTAAAAAAAAAAAAAAAAAAAAAAACAACCCAGCTTTAAAAATTCTGCATTTATTTGTTTTTATTAGTTCTTTGAGAGTTTCATTCATGTTTTAAATGTATTCACGTTTCTTCCTCCAACTCTACCAAGGTCTACCCACCTTCCCTATTCATCAAACTCTGTTCTCCAAAAAAAAAAAATACTTTTTTTTCTTAAAGGTATCCCTAAGAAATAAGATTCATAATAAGCATTTTAAAGATCAAAAACTTTTCCAGATTCACAAAAAACTGATAGCAGGCCCCTTTTTCCCCACCAATGTCCCTTTTCGGTCATCAGACCAAAGATTCAAACTGTAAATACAGCTGTTTAAGGTCCTATTCTACCCAGACAGAAAAGTGTAGCAATATATAACGTGAAAATAAATGTTAGGAGTGTGTATTTTGGGCCAGTTAATATATCCTATGATTTTTCCCTACTGTAGAAGCTTTCTTTTTTTAAATTTAGACTTCTATGAAGTTCTCTTTATGGATGCTCCTTCCTATTTCGAGCTCTGCCTTCCCATGGCTCCTCTGAGAATCTTGAGCACTCTGGTCAGAAGCCAGCAGATATCCCCTAAAACAAATGTGTCAGTTTTCCATCTCTCTTTCACGTTGCAAAACAAAGCTCTCGAAATTAGTCTGAACAGGTGAGAGGGTGCGCCAGAGAACCTGACAGCTTCTGGAACAGGCAGAAGCACAGAGGCGCTGAGGCAGCACCCTTTGTGGGCCGGGGACAGCCAGCCACCGTCTGGACCGGAGGACAGGTGCCCGCCCGGCTGGGGAGGCGGCCTAAGCCACAGCAGCAGCGGTCGCCATCTTGGTCCGAGACCCGCCGAACTTAGGAAATTAGTCTGAACAGGTGAGAGGGTGCGCCAGAGAACCTGACAGCTTCTGGAACAGGCGGAAGCACAGAGGCGCTGAGGCAGCACCCTGTGTGGGCCGGGGACAGCCGGCCACCTTCCGGACCGGAGGACAGGTGTCCGCCCGGCTGGGGAGGCGGCCTAAGCCACAGCAGCAGCGGTCGCCATCTTGGTCCCGGGACTCCAAGGAACTTAGGAATTTAGTCTGCTTAGGTGAGAGTCTGTACCACCTGGGAACTGCCAAAGCAACACAGTATCTGAGAAAGGTCCTGTTTTGGGCCTTCTTCTTCGGCCAGGAGGAGGTCCAAATACAAGATATCTGCGCACCTTCCCTGTAAGAGAGCTTGCCAGCAGAGAGTGCTCTGAGCACTGAAACTCAGAGGAGAGAATCTGTCTCCCAGGTCTGCTGATAGACGGTAACAGAATCACCAGAAGAACAATCTCTAAACAGAGTCAACTATAACTACTAACTCCAGAGATTACCAGATGGCGAAAGGTAAACGGAGGAATCTTACTAACAGGAACCAAGACCACTCACCATCACCAGAACCCAGCACACCCACTTCGCCCAGTCCAGGGAACCCCAACACACCTGAGAACCTAGACCTAGATTTAAAAGCATATCTCATGATGATGGTAGAGGACATCAAGAAGGACTTTAATAAATCACTTAAAGAAATACAGGAGAACACTGCTAAAGAGTTACAAGTCCTTAAAGAAAAACAGGAAAACACAATCAAACAGGTAGAAGTCCTTACAGAAAAAGAGGAAAAAACATACAAACAGGTGATGGAAATGAACAAAACCATACTAGACCTAAAAAGGGAAGTAGACACAATAAAGAAAACTCAAAGCGAGGCAACACTAGAGATAGAAACCCTAGGAAAGAAATCTGGAACAATAGATTTGAGCATTAGCAACAGAATACAAGAGATGGAAGAGAGAATCTCAGGTGCAGAAGATTCCATAGAGAACATCGGCACAACAATCAAAGAAAATGGAAAATGCAAAAAGATCCTAACTCAAAATATCCAGGAAATCCAGGACACAATAAGAAGACCAAACGTACGGATAATAGGAGTGGATGAGAATGAAGATTTTCAACTCAAAGGTCCAGCAAACATCTTCAACAAAATTATTGAAGAAAACTTCCCAAATCTAAAGAATGAGATGCATATGAACATACAAGAAGCCTACAGAACTCCAAATAGACTGGACCAGAAAAGAAATTCCTCCCGACACATAATAATCAGAACATCAAATGCACTAAATAAAGATAGAATACTAAAAGCAGTAAGGGAAAAAGGTCAAGTAACATATAAAGGCAAGCCTATCAGAATTACACCAGATTTTTCACCAGAGACTATGAAAGCCAGAAGAGCCTGGACAGATGTTATACAGACACTAAGAGAACACAAACTGCAGCCCAGGCTACTATACCCAGCCAAACTCTCAATTATCATAGAGGGAGAAACCAAATTATTCCACGACAAAACCAAATTCACGCATTATCTCTCCACGAATCCAGCCCTTCAAAGGATAATAACAGAAAAAAACCAATACAAGAACGGGAACAACGCCCTAGAAAAAACAAGAAGGTAATCCCTCAACAAACCTAAAAGAAGACAGCCACAAGAACAGAATGCCACCTTTAACAACTAAAATAACAGGAAGCAACAATTACTTTTCCTTAATATCTCTTAACATCAATGGTCTCAACTCGCCAATAAAAAGACATAGACTAACAAACTGGCTACACAAACAAGACCCAACATTTTGCTGCTTACAGGAAACTCATCTCAGAGAAAAAGATAGACACTACCTCAGAATGAAAGGCTGGAAAACAATTTTCCAAGCAAATGGTATGAAGAAACAAGCAGGAGTAGCCATCCTAATATCTGATAAGATTGACTTCCAACCCAAAGTCATCAAAAAAGACAAGGAGGGACACTTCATTCTCATCAAAGGTAAAATCCTCCAAGAGGAACTCTCAATTCTGAATATCTATGCTCCAAATACAAGAGCAGCCACATTCACTAAAGAAACTTTAGTAAAGCTCAAAGCACACATTGCGCCTCACACAATAATAGTGGGAGACTTCAACACACCACTTTCACCAATGGACAGATCATGGAAACAGAAACTAAACAGGGACACACTGAAACTAACAGAAGTGATGAAACAAATGGATCTGACAGATATCTACAGAACATTTTATCCTAAAACAAAAGGATATACCTTCTTCTCAGCACCTCATGGTACCTTCTCCAAAATTGACCACATAATAGGTCACAAATCAGGCCTCAACAGATTCAAAAATATTGAAATTGTCCCATGTATCCTATCAGATCACCATGCACTAAGGCTGATCTTCAATAACAAAATAAATAACAGAAAGCCAACATTCACATGGAAACTGAACAACACTCTTCTCAATGATACCTTGGTCAAGGAAGGAATAAAGAAAGAAATTAAAGACTTTTTAGAGTTTAATGAAAATGAAGCCACAACGTACCCAAACCTTTGGGACACAATGAAAGCATTTCTAAGAGGGAAACTCATAGCTATGAGTGCCTTCAAGAAAAAACGGGAGAGAGCACATACTAGCAGCTTGACAACACATCTAAAAGCTCTAGAAAAAAAGGAAGCAAATTCACCCAAGAGGAGTAGACGGCAGGAAATAATCAAACTCAGGGGTGAAATCAACCAAGTGGAAACAAGAAGAACTATTCAAAGAATTAACCAAACGAGGAGTTGGTTCTTTGAGAAAATCAACAAGATAGATAAACCCTTAGCTAGACTCACTAAAGGGCACAGGGACAAAATCCTAATTAACAGGATCAGAAATGAAAAGGGAGACATAACAACAGATCCTGAAGAAATCCAAAACACCATCAGATCCTTCTACAAAAGGCTATACTCAACAAAGCTGGAAAACCTGGACGGAATGGACAAATTTCTGGACAGATACCAGGTACCAAAGTTGAATCAGGATCAAGTTGACCTTCTAAACAGTCCCATATCCCCTAAAGAAATAGAAGCAGTTATTAATAGTCTCCCAGCCAAAAAAAGCCCAGGACCAGACGGGTTTAGTGCAGAGTTCTATCAGACCTTCAAAGAAGATCTAACTCCAGTTCTGCACAAACTTTTTCACAAGATAGAAGTAGAAGGTATTCTACCCAACTCATTTTATGAAGCCACTATTACTCTGATACCTAAACCACAGAAAGATCCAACAAAGATAGAGAACTTCAGACCAATTTCTCTTATGAACATCGATGCAAAAATTCTTAATAAAATTCTCGCTAACCGAATCCAAGAACACATTAAAGCAATCATCCATCCTGACCAAGTAGGTTTTATTCCAGGGATGCAGGGATGGTTTAATATACGAAAATCCATCAATGTAATCCATTATATAAACAAACTCAAAGACAAAAACCACATGATCATCTCGTTAGATGCAGAAAAAGCATTTGACAAGATTCAACACCCATTCATGATAAAAGTTCTGGAAAGATCAGGAATTCAAGGCCAATACCTAAACATGATAAAAGCAATCTACAGCAAACCAGTAGCCAACATCAAAGTAAATGGAGAGAAGCTGGAAGCAATCCCACTAAAATCAGGGACTAGACAAGGCTGCCCACTTTCTCCCTACCTTTTCAACATAGTACTTGAAGTATTAGCCAGAGCAATTCGACAACAAAAGGAGATCAAGGGGATACAAATTGGAAAAGAGGAAGTCAAAATATCACTTTTTGCAGATGATATGATAGTATATATAAGTGACCCTAAAAATTCCAACAGAGAACTCCTAAACCTGATAAACAGCTTCGGTGAAGTAGCTGGATATAAAATTAACTCAAACAAGTCAATGGCCTTTCTCTACACAAAGAATAAACAGGCTGAGAAAGAAATTAGGGAAACAACACCCTTCTCAATAGCCACAAATAATATAAAATATCTCGGCGTGACTCTAACGAAGGAAGTGAAAGATCTGTATGATAAAAACTTCAAGTCCCTGAAGAAAGAAATTAAAGAAGATCTCAGAAGATGGAAAGATCTCCCATGCTCATGGATTGGCAGGACCAACATTGTAAAAATGGCTATCTTGCCAAAAGCAATCTACAGATTCAATGCAATCCCCATTAAAATTCCAACTCAATTCTTCAACGAATTAGAAGGAGCAATTTGCAAATTCATCTGGAATAACAAAAAACCGAGGATAGCAAAAACTCTTCTCAAGGATAAAAGAACCTCTGGTGGAATCACCATGCCTGACCTAAAGCTTTACTACAGAGCAATTGTGATAAAAACTGCATGGTACTGGTATAGAGACAGACAAGTGGACCAATGGAATAGAATTGAAGACCCAGAAATGAACCCACACACCTATGGTCACTTGATCTTCGACAAGGGAGCCAAAACCATCCAGTGGAAGAAAGACAGCATTTTCAACAATTGGTGCTGGCACAACTGGTTGTTATCATGTAGAAGAATGCGAATCGATCCATACTTATCTCCTTGTACTAAGGTCAAATCTAAGTGGATCAAGGAACTTCACATAAAACCAGAGACACTGAAACTTATAGAGGAGAAAGTGGGGAAAAGCCTTGAAGATATGGGCACAGGGGAAAAATTCCTGAACAGAACAGCAATGGCTTGTGCTGTAAGATCGAGAATTGACAAATGGGACCTAATGAAACTCCAAAGTTTCTGCAAGGCAAAAGACACTGTCTATAAGACAAAAAGACCACCAACAGACTGGGAAAGGATCTTTACCTATCCTAAATCAGATAGGGGACTAATATCCAACATATATAAAGAACTCAAGAAGGTGGACCTCAGAAAATCAAATAACCCCCTTAAAAAATGGGGCTCAGAACTGAACAAAGAATTCTCACCTGAGGAATACCGAATGGCAGAGAAGCACCTGAAAAAATGTTCAACATCCTTAATCATCAGGGAAATGCAAATCAAAACAACCCTGAGATTCCACCTCACACCAGTGAGAATGGCTAAGATCAAAAATTCAGGTGACAGCAGATGCTGGCGAGGATGTGGAGAAAGAGGAACACTCCTCCATTGTTGGTGGGATTGCAGGCTTGTACAACCACTCTGGAAATCAGTCTGGCGGTTCCTCAGAAAATTGGACATAGTACTACCGGAGGATCCAGCAATACCTCTCCTGGGCATATATCCAGAAGAAGCCCCAACTGGTAAGAAGGACACATGCTCCACTATGTTCATAGCAGCCTTATTTATAATAGCCAGAAACTGGAAAGAACCCAGATGCCCCTCAACAGAGGAATGGATACAGAAAATGTGGTACATCTACACAATGGAGTACTACTCAGCTATTAAAAAGAATGAATTTATGAAATTCCTAGCCAAATGGATGGACCTGGAGAGCATCATCCTGAGTGAGGTAACACAATCACAAAGGAACTCACACAATATGTACTCACTGATAAGTGGATACTAGCCCAAAACCTAGGATACCCACGATATAAGATACAATTTCCTAAACACATGAAACTCAAGAAAAATGAAGACTGAAGTGTGGACACTATGCCCCTCCTTAGAAGTGGGAACAAAACACCCATGGAAGGAGTTACAGAAACAAAGTATGGAGCTGAGATGAAAGGATGGACCATGTAGAGACTGCCATATCCAGGGATCCACCCCATAATCAGCTTCCAAATGCTGACACCATTGCATACACTAGCAAGATTTTACTGAAAGGACCCAGATGTAGCTGTCTCTTGTGAGACTATGCCGGGGCCTAGCAAACACAGAAGTGGATGCTCACAGTCAGCTAATGGATGGATCACAGGGCTCCCAATGGAGGAGCTAGAGAAAGTACCCAAGGAGCTAAAGGGATCTTCAACCCTATAGGTGGAACAACATTATGAACTAACCAGTACCCCTGAGCTCTTGACTCTAGCTGCATATGTATCAAAAGATGGCCTAGTCGACCATCACTGGAAAGAGAGGCCCATTGGACACGCAGACTTTGTGTGCCCCGGTACAGGGGAAAGCCAGGGCCAAAGGGGGGGAGTGGGTGGGTAGGGGAGTGGGGGTGGGTGGGTAAGGGGGACTTTTGGTATAGCATTGGAAATGTAAATGAGCTAAATACCTAATAAAAAATGGAAAAAAAAAAAAAAAAAAAAAAAGATTAGAGTGAAATGCAAGATAAGGCTAGACAGCTACGAGACAGGCACAAACGCTACCCCTTTGCAGTATTACAATATGTATAAGAAGGGGTGCAAGGTAAAGAAAAAAAAAAAAAAAAACAAAGCTCCCACATTCCGGTGAGATGTCTCCTGGCCTCCCATCTGTGGTCAAGTTTGAGGATGCTTTGTGAACAGAGTGCAGTGAGACATAACAAGGGAGCTCAAACACCAGGGCAGTTTCCTCTTCCAATGAGGGTATGTTGTGGTTAGCACCCTTCCTAACTTCCTTGTCATTTAAGGATACTATCCTGGGTTATTTGCTGTTGGTGTGATAAAGGGCATGACCAAAACAACTCAGAGAGAAAAGGGCTTATTTCATCTAACATGTCCCAATTACCGATCACCAGGGAAAAGTCAGTACTGGAGCTGAAGCAGAGATCATGGAGGAAAACCCACACTACCTTCCCTCTCACGACTTGCTTAGTTCCTTTTCTGCTACCACCCAAGACCACCTGCTCACGGTGGCACCAGCATAGTAGTTTGAGCGCTCCATTAGTGATCATTATTTAGAACTAGAAAATATTCCAGACACTTGCCTACAGGTTGTTCCCTTGAGGGCATGTTTTACAATTAAAGTTTCCTCTTTCCAGTTGATTCCTCCTGTCAAGCTGACAAACAAACAAACAAACAAACAAACTAACCATTCCAAATTCTTTAAAGAAGTAAAAATATTTTTCCTATGCATATAACACAATCCAAAGCTAAATAGGATATTACACCTGTCAGCATGTGGCAGATCTCACCAGTTTGTAATCTGAGGCCCACATATTCTTTTAGTATATAAGCATGTCCATTGTTTTGCAAAGGAATCTTGGGTTCAGTTTACACGTCTAAAACATCAGCATTCCCAAGAGAACTGTCACTCATAATTCATTTTGCTCTTAGGAGTTGGACTGAATTCCTCCTCCTGGTGAGCATAATGGTTAGAATGTTGTGAGTTCTTTTTATATATATATATATTTTTTTATTACGTATTTTCCTCAATTACATTTTCAATGCTATCCCAAAAGTCCCCTACACCACTCCCCTACCCACCCATTCCTTTTTTTTTTTTTTTTTTTTTTTAGTTCTTACCACCATGACTGTAGTGTGGAAATCACAAGGGTAACAAAAGCTTTCAGGTTAGAGCAAGGAGATTGTCTGAGTCTCTCACTACACATTTGCTGGTATTTTCAGTAGACAAAAGACTAGCTTATCCATACACATCACAGATTCACTATTACAGGAGAGAGACATGAAACAAAAGAAAAAGAAATTGAAGGAACTTTAAAAAATACATTCTATTCTTTCAGAACTGAAGGAATTGTTATTTCTTGCAAAAGAAGAGTGGAGGCTAGATCTCCCTGAATCTTAACTGCAGTTTCAAATGGAGTCAATTAGAACTAAATAATCTTAAACATTTTACAATAATTATAAAAACCTGTTTATGGATCTATTCTCATATTCTATTGGGTTTTCAGATAGTAGTCCTTGCTTCAACTCTTCTCTGCCTCTTCCCACTGTTCCTTCCCACTCACTGATGATCAGAAAAGTTGTTCAGTATTTTTGAAGCAGGAATAAAAATGTGGGGAAATGGGATTGAGTTATTTTTATTTTCATTGGTTAGAGTATTTGGTTTAGGAGTATACCTATGTAACTAAGGCTAGAAAGGATCTAAATGTGAATCTACTGGGGATACAGCAAGTGAAGAGATATGGCAGTTAGAATAAGAAATTCCCCTGTATATTCAACCCCTGGTTGATCCTCAGCTGGTAGTAATGTTTGGGAAGGTCTCAAGGCGTCATGGCCATGCTAGAAGATACAGAAAGGGGTCTTTGTGGTTTGAAAGTCTCCTATCATTTGAGTACACTTTCTCTCATCCCACCCTTCTCTCTGCTTCTGTCCAGCTGCTATGCCTGCTACTTGATAACATGCCTCCCTACCAGAATGGACTGTATCCTTCTGAAAGCATAAGCCCAAATAAACTCTTTCTACTATAAGTTGCCCTGACTGTGCTGTTTTACCATAGCAAGTAAAAAGTAACCAAAACAAGAGACTTTCTATAGAAAACATGTGCTGTCTCGTATCCAAAAATGTGCAAACAGATAACAGGGTATGAGAACTGTGTACAACATCTTCTCATAGAGAAGAGGCCTGATGTGGTGGTTGGAACATGCTTAGCTCAGGGAGTAGCACTATTGTATGGCCTTGTTGAGTAGGTGTGTCACTGAGGGCTGGATGCCAGGTTTCTCCCAACAGCAGGGGGTCAGATGAAGATGTAGAACTCTCTGCTACTCCTGAACCATGGATTCTGTCATGTTCCTGCCTTGATGATACTGGACTGATCCTCTGAACCTCTAAGCCAGTCCCAATTAAATGTTGTCCTTAGAACAGTTGCTTTGGTCATGGTATCTGTTCACAGCACCAAATCCCTAACTAAGAAAACCAATGACGTCTGGGAGAGGCAGAATTATACGAAATCCAGTGGGCAAAGAGGAGCTGCCATGTGTCATGTTGAGCTTATCTTCAGAGAACCCTGGGCAAGTCAACCAGTCACTCTGGAGTGTTGTGACCTATCAGTCCAAGCATTAGGTAAAAGAAGTCTGCGAGCAGTTGGTTCAAGAGTGGGGAACTGAAAAACAATTAGAATGAAGGTCTAAAAAAAAAAAAAAAAAAACAAGAGAAAATAAAGTCAATTGTTTGTAGACCTATGACAAACATGTATGAACACAAAAGTAAGCAGCTAATAGTTTATGTGACTTAATTGCAAAGACCCCAAAAAGCAACGCTCCTATAGTGAAGACATAGAAAAACCCAATTCAGGCATAAAGAAGAAAGGGGTATGGCCCAGAGTACTAGGAAGCTAATGATCTTGCTTCTGGGAGCTTATTTATACAAACTGCTAAAGCTTTTGGAATTGTAGGCAAAAGGTTAACAGCCTATTTGCATTTATGCTATAAAGCTGTATGTTCCAATAGGTGGCAAATTAGACCAAACTGCAATATAAAAGTGTGGGATTTAGAGCGCATGTATTTCTGGAATCTGTGTTTTGCTGGAGAATAGCAATGCTGGTCTGTGCCATTAAAGAAGACAGATGTGGAAAACACTCCAGATATTTTTTTCAGTTGCAAATACATTTTATTGGATATTTTCTTTATTTATGTTTCTAATGTTATACCCTCTCCCAGTTCCCCCACCTCCCAGAAACCCCTGCTTCTGTGAGAGTGTTCCTCCACCCACCCACTCCTGCCTTCCCACCCTTGATTCCCCTACACTGGGGCATCTATCAAGCCTTCACAAGACCAAGGATCTCTCCTCCCATTGACACCTGACAAAACCATCCTCTACTACATATTTAGCTGGAGCCATGGGTACTCCTTGGTTGGTAGCTTAGCCCCTGAGAGTTATGGGGGATCTGGTTGGTTGATATTATTGCTCTCTCTAAGGGGTTGCAAACCCCTTCAGCACCTTCAGTCCTTTGTCTAACTCCTCTATTGTCACACACACACACACACAATGCCCACCCTCCTCGTGCTTAATCCAGTGGTTGGCTGTGAGCATTTGCCTCTGTATTTGCAAGGCTTTGGCAGGACCTCTCAGGAGACAGCTATATTAGGCTCCTGTCAGCAAGAATTTCTTGACATCCACAATAGTGTTCAGGTTTGGTGACTATATATGAGATGAATCACCAGGTGGGACAGTCACTGGATGGCTTTTCCTTCAGTCTCTGCTCTACAATTTGTCTCCATATTTACTCCTGTGAGTATTTTGTTTTCCTTCTAAGAAGGACCGAAGCATCCATACTTTGGTCTTCCTTTTTCTTGAGCTTCATGTGGACTGTGAATTGTATCTTGGGTATTCTGAGCTTCTGAGCTAATATCCACTTATCAGTGAGTGCATAGCATGTGTATTCTTTTGTGATTGGGCTACCTCACTCAGGACAATATTTTATAGTTGCATCCATTTGCCTAAGAATTTCATGTATTCTTCTATTTTAATAGCTGAGTCATATTCCTTTGTGTAAATGTACCACATTTTCTGTATCCACTCCTCTGTAAAGGGACATCTGGGTTCTTTCCAGCTTCTGGCTATTATAAATAAGGCTGCTATGAACATAGTGGAGCATATGTCCTTATTACATGTTGGGGCATCTTCTGGGTACATTCCCAGGAGTGGTATTGTTGGGTCCTCAGTACTATGTCCAAATTTCTGAAGAACCACCACAGTGATTTCCAGAGTGGTTGTACCAGCTTGCAATCCCACCAGCAATGGAGGAGTGTTTTTCTTTCTCCACATCCATGCCAGCATCTTCTGTCCCTGAATTTTTTATATTAGCCATTCTGACTGGTGTGAGGTGGAATCTCAGGGTTGTTTTGATTTGCATTTATTTCCCTGATGACTAAGGATGTTGAACATTTCTTTAGGTGCTTCTTAGCCATTCAATATTCCTCAGTTGAAAATTTTTGTTTGGCTCTGTACCCTGTTTTTTCATAGGGTTATTTGATTCTCTGGAGTCTAACTTCTTGAGTTCTCTGTATATATTGGATATTAGCCCTCTATCAGATGTAACATTGGTAAAGATCTTTTCCCAGTCTATTGGTTGCTGTTTTGTCCTATTGATAGCGTTCTTTGCCTTACAGAAGCTTACACAAGGAAGAAATCAAAATATCAGTATTTGCAGATGCTATGATCATATACTTAAGTGACACCAAAAGTTCTACAAGAGAACTCCTAAAGCAAATAAACAACTTCAACAAAGTAGCTGGATATAAAATTAACTCAAACACATCAGTAGCCTTGCTCTACTCAAAGAAGAAATAGGCTGAGCAAGAAATTAGGAAAAAGACACCCTTTACAATACTCACAAATCATATAAAATACCTTGGTGTGACTCTAACCAAGCAAGTGAAAGATCTGTATGACAGGAACCTCAAGTCTCTGAAGAAAGAAATCAAAGAAGATCTCAGAAGCCAGAAAGATCTCTCATGCTCATGGATTGGCAGGATTAATATAGTAAAAATGGCCGTCTTGCCAAAAGCAATCTACAGATTCAATGCAATCCCCATCAAAATTCCAAATCAATTCTTCATAGAGTCAGAAAGAGCAATTTGCAAATTCATTTGGAATAACAAAAAAAAAAACAGGATATCAAAAACTATTCTCAAAAATAAAAGAACTTATGGGGGAATCACCATCCCTGACATCAAGGTGTATTACAAAGCAATTGTGATGATTAAAAAAAAAAATCTGTATGGTATTGGTACCGTGACTGACGATAGAGCAATGGAATAGAACTGAAGACCCAGAAATGAACCCACACACACACCTATGGTCACTTGATATTTGACAAAGGAGCTAAAACCATCCAGTGGAAAAAAGAGAGCATTTTTAACAAATCATGCTGGTTCAACTGGCGGTTAGCATGTAGAAAAATGCAAATCTACCCATTCTTATCTCCTTGTACAGAGCTCAAATCCAAGTGGATCAAGGACCTGCACATAAAACCAGATACACTGAAACTTACAGAGGAGAAAATGGGGAAGAGCCCAGAACACATGAGCACAGGGGAAATTTTCTTGAACAGAACACCAATGGCTTGTGCTGTAAGATCAAGAATCCACAAATGGGACCTCATAAAATCGCAAAGCTTCTCTAAGGCAAAACCACACCAGATTCTTATAAGGTTTCTTCAACGTTGTTCTATTTGTTCCCTGGAGTAGGTATAAAAGAATTTTAGAAATCCATTCCGTATGTAAAGAAACAAATATTCAAATATGTTTATGTTCATATATATATGTGTGTGTGTGTGTGTGTGTGTGTATAACACATACACATATATATATGTAATCTCAAGTTTTAATATTAGGGAGGCTTCAGTAGTCCTTGCTTGTTCTTTTTAAGACTCTGCCTTATCCAGACTAGCTTGATCATGTAGACCAAGTGGTATCCAGGCAAGACAGAAAAATATCAAGATCTTGTTTAGAGAAAACAAAAGACAAATCAAACCACTCAACTCTAGGTCCAGGACATAAGGAGCTCAGAGTAGAGCCCACGCCCAGCATCTATGAAGTCCTGGACTCCTACTCTTGATCTCTCAGCACTGCCAAACATTCTTAAAGCATCAAGCATAACACTCTACCACTGTTGGGTTGTAATATATATCATATGTGATATAGTGTGGTGGTGTCTATGTATGTGAGTGTGTAATATCACCAACAAAGTCCAAGAAATCAGAAGACCAGGGTAATGAAGTCTTCATGTTAGAGAAGGATACCTTTCTTATATCAAAAGTGTCTTGTTCAGACTAGGAGAAAGCTTTGAGTCAAACTGGGTTTCTTATCTGCAAGTGGATCACTGTATTTGATATAAGTACATTTACCATATAATATATAAGAATATATATTGGATATAAGTATAAATGTGATATTTTAACAACTAGAAGTTGGTGATTGGGAAATTTTGGATGATCAGAACCATTTTAAAACGTGAATCCAGAACTAGCAAGGAACTTCAGCTGGGTTTAGTCCCTTTCCCAATTACACACATACACACACACACACACACACACACACACACACACACACACACACAGAGAGAGAGAGAGAGAGAGAGAGAGAGAGAGAGAGAGAGAGAGAGAGAGAGAAACGTATGCCTCTTATTTACCTATTCACTTGAGGCCAAATGACATTTTAGGATTAAAAACCAATCTCAAATTCTAAAACATATATTAATAATTTAAACTTTATACTAAATTATCTTGGAACAGCTGTGACTCGAAATAATTTTTTTAAGGCTGGTTCTTCCATCCCAGATCAGGGCAGTCTCTAATTTAGTAAATAAACACTTTTGAAAATTGCAGTGCAACCTCTATTAATGTGATTTAAACCCTGTTGTGTGTTCTCCTGAGATATGCCAGATTAATGAATTATCTAAGCCTTGGTGGAAAATGACCTGTTCAAAATGAAAATAAAATTCATAACTAAAAGGAGCCAAAATAGCAAGCACTCATAATCCTTTAGCTAACAAGTAAGAGCAGTAGAAATAGGTCAAAGGGTAGGTCCTACTTATTATTTTAGATCATATTTCACCCTTATTTTTGAAGATTGTTAAAGAGTTTCCTTGACTTCTATTTGTTTTCCTAATAATATTCAAATTAAATTTTTTTGTTGTTGTTTTAATTTTCCTTCTTAGGCTTTGAATGGCATGTTTAGATGACTGGCCCAGTTCTGGTATTCTGAGTTTGTGCCAACAAAAATGTCAAGTGCATTTGCCTTTTAATTACATGCAGTGCCTACATTTTAATATTCCAGAGTTTTCCCTGAGGAAGAGACTTTTCTGATCCTGCCATTTGTGGGAGGGGAAAAAAAATACCAGTGACATTATCAGAGCTGTTTTTCCCTAGTGTCTCCTGCTACCCATGTTTATCACTTTACAAACGTTCACTTGAAAGTTATATTTAGTTGTTTGTGGCCTTCTTCACTGTAAATGTTCTGTGTGGATAGGATATAGCCCAGCATTTTACTTTCACTTCCCTCTCTTGTTTCCCAGTGATCATCAGCCACCCTGCTCGAGAGGCATCGCCTACTTCCATGTCTCAACACTAGGATAAGTGTTTAGAAGGTGTAAGCCCTTATTACTGACATATTCCTTGCCCATGCTCTCTTTACTATAAATATAGCCTCGTTCATTAGCCCTCCAACAGTACAGAACTATAGTATTTGGCATCCCCAAAGCGTGAAAGCAGAATTGTTATTGTCTCATTTGTTTTGTTACTTGAGGTAAGAAGATCAGTTTTTGTCAAGTAAGTGACTCCAATGCTCTAAGCTTCCTTCAATGCCAAATGCACACATGCAACAAAGCAGAGACACAAAGAGGAGGCTCCATCATCTAACCCCATATCACCTTCTTCTGACCCGTCTTCCCTCCTATGCAGAAATGACATGGTCACTGAGTGGCCTCTGCTGAATTATCTATTAGTGCCAGGGCCAAGAAGGTGGCAAAGTCAGTAAAGTGTTCACCACATATACCTGAATTCAGGTGCCTGTCTTATGTGTGAAAAGCTAAGCTCAGCAATGAACTCATCATGCCATCTCTGGTATCTTAGAGTTCTGTTGCAGTGAAGAAACATCATGACCATGGCAACTCTGATACAGGAAAGTGAATAAATAACTGGGGGCTTGCTTGTAGTTTGGGAGGTTAGTCCACTATCATTATGGAGTGGAGCATGGTGGCATGCATGTTGTTAGAGAGTTTACATATAGGTCCAAGAGCAGCAGCAGCAACAATGTGGGGGGAGGAGGGGGGAGAGAAACTGGGCCTGAGCTCACTCCTAGTAACAGAACTCCTTTGGCAAGGACACACCTCCCAATCTTTCTAATCCTTTCAAACAGCTCTGTTCCCAGGTGGCTAGGCTTTAGAATATAATAGCCTATGGGGATCATTGTTATTCAAATCCACCATTTCCATCCAGGTAAAGACAATAGGATAAGTTGGGCTTGTTAGCCAGGACCCTAGCCAAAAGCAAGAGCTTCAAGTTCAGTGTGAGACCACATCTTGCAAAAATAAGACATAGAGTGAGTAAAACATCCCATGTCAGGGACAAACACATACACTTATTTTGTACCAAAAGATACTGGTTTACTTGCACATATATGCAGTAAAATCTTATTCATGCGTTATAGGAAAATTATGACATGGTGTTTGAGGTGAGAGAATAAGGATATATAAAGTCTTGGATAAACCAAAGAACTTGATTAAAATCCACAATCTGGGGGCTAGGAGTATGGCTCAGTAGTAGAATACTTGCCCACCATACACAAGTACCTGTGTTTGAACCCCAGCACTGCAAATCAAATAAATACAATCTGTGATCTCAGCTGCTCTTCTGGATGTCCAGCTGATTATGTGCTCAGAGCATCTCTGTAGAATAGGCCCACTATGGGAGAAAACCATTTTATGTACATTGCTGAGCTTATAGCATCTACAAGCACCCAGTATTCTCAAAAAAGAAAGAGGTAAGGAGATAGAAAAAGGAAGGAAAGAGTGGGTGGAGAAAGGGGGCCAAATGATGGTTTAGTATTCTCTGCAGGGAAAACCTAAAGCTGTGATGTCCTTGAAGCTTTGATCTTTGGGCTGGCAATGGGAGTGCATAGTTTGAGATTTTCACATAAAGCTTGCAGAGATGGCCTGAATCCATTGGTACCTCCTGGCTCCTGGTACAAGTAGGTGCAAATTCTGTTTAAAAAGAAAGTATGATCAATTTAGGCCTGCAGGAGTCCCACAGACTAACTAAAGCAATTATAGCTTGATCAAAGGTCACCAGGCATTCTTGAAAGTAAGTCACTGTGAGAGTTTAGCGAAAAGAGAACTCAAATCCTCCCAGGACTGCAGTTATTGACTGTGGACTCAAAATATAAAATTGCTGCATGCAAAACACTTAGTGGAAAAAAGTATGAATCACAAATATTAACAAGATGTTGTCATCAGTAACTAAACAAAGAGCTATATTCCAACTGAACAGAATTTATAAGACAAAAATAATTGTCCAAATTTAAAAGTAACTGAATAGATGTGTCCATCCGCTGTATATTGCTGTGGCAGATACCCAAGAGAACAACATAGAGGGAGTGTTTATCTTGGCTCAGTACTTCAGAGGCTCTACCTCATGGTTCCTTAGCTCTGTTGCTCTTGGAGCTGTACACAATGAGCCAGGGAATGATGGACAGGGCATATGGTGGGCAAAGTGGACCACTCCTGATAGAAACAAACTGAGTGCAGCATACAAGACCAGTCCAGGAATGAGGTAAATCTTTCCAGGGACCTGTTTCCCATCAACCTGGCCCCACCTCCCAGTAATGATGTGGGAAGCCATTAATTAGGTCAGAGTCTTTATGTTTTAGGCAGACTATAGCCAGCTGGATTTCAAACTTTCAACAAATGAGCCTTCTTGGTGGGAAAGGGGAATGGGGAAGAAAGTATAGTGATAGACCTAGAAACAGAGTTGTAAAAGAGAGATTGTTTTTATCTAAAGATGTCCAGAGTGAAATCTATGATGGTGAACATGCTCAAGAAAAGAACTGTTTCACAAAAGCATGCTACCTATGCAGCTTCATGTTGAGGTTAAACCATCGAAACCATGTGATGCCAACAAACAAGAAGAAAATTCCTGCAATGACATGGTTAGATACAGAACAGATGCAGCTTCTAAACCCACTACACCCATCCCAAAGCCTTGTACAGAAACACTGTATTTAGTAACATGAGAGCAGTGGAGTGGCTCAGAGGCTCCCTCCTGTCCATCCTACTCAGGAAGTAGACCTGCATTAATCCAGGAGTAGATATGGCATGCACAGCTTAAAAAATTCTTAAGGAAAAAGAAAAAAATTAATGACCAGCCTGGGAAATGTTTCTGAATGCTAAGTACCACTCATAAAACATAGACTAACATATTTTCCTTCATTTATATTAAAACTATAACTCACTTTTATACCATGAATAAAGTAAGCCATAGAGTTCAGGATACTTTACTCCAAAATGTGACATCCTGGGATTCAGGTACTTAAAGCTGGTGTGGGGTTTGGAATTGGAGAAGCTATTGTTTTGTTTTGAGAAATGACAGAAATGAACAGGTCCCTTTGGTCTTCTCCTTGCCTTCCCAGCAAAACAGGCTACATATCTTAGGAAAGATTTCCCTGACCTTTACCTGAAGCAGCAAGGCATTTTACCTGCACTTGTTAGACTTGGGGTGGGAGTGGAGCTGCCTCATAATTAAAGGAAATGATGTATGTATGTATGTATGTATGTATGTATGTATGTATGTATGTATGTGCTGGTGATAGTTATATGAGTAAGTGAAAGCTATTCATTGAACATTTCTTAGAAGAAACATGTATAAATATTCAAATATCTCTGTCATTTTTATCAAGTGAATAGTAGAGCTTGTTTCAACAGCACGTTTACAAACTATGGAAGATCTGATGGTGCCATTATGACATAATTTACACACTAATGATGTATAATGCCAGCAGGCAGATCAATGAGTAGCAAGTCACATCATGTAAAGTTGAGTTTTCAGTCTTTGTTTCAATCATAGTAAACTGGATATGATACCTGGTTGACAGATTACTAACCCCCAAAGTGGAATGAGGGATGTTAGATTGTTTGGTGATAGGTAGATGGTTCTAAATGACTAGGGTAATGATAATGCAAGGTATGTGTCAGTAAATGGGCTTCAAAAGGTTGACTGGGACCTAGTTTAGGAAAACCTTGTATGTTTGAAAAAGTTGGGGTACCTATTTAATTAAATTCACATTTTAGAAATGGCACTCTGTTAGCAGAGTATAGGCTATGTCTGAGGAAGCCAACACAAGAAGCAGGAGGCTTTATTAAAAACACACAAGTTGGAAGACAGGGCTCATGGCAGATTCATGAAACATACATACATACATACATACATACATACATACATACATAGATCCAGCTTTGTTTAAGATGTTGGACAGCATACCATGGTTCCATTTTACCCATTTATTACATGTCAGTAAATTGGAAGCTTAGTGAAAAATTCATATTTACAATCAAATGTTTGCTTTTAAAAGAAAATGAAGCAAAATAATACTTTCTATGTTTTTACCCTTGCGTATACTCCTGAAATATGGCACTAATGTGTACGTGAAAAAAATAATTCTATTATTTATTTAGAATTTTTGCAACATTTTTGTGCTATTGTCATTGAGCAAAAACAAATCTGAAAATCTCTGGCTTGCAGGAGCTACATTAAACATCATGAAATTAACTGTAAAATATTTGTAATAGTAATACATAGTTTTATTTTATAATTATTTTAGATCTTCATGAATTTCTGTTCCATTCATTTGAAAATCACAAGTTTTCAAGAAAGTTTCTCTGTTAAATAAGAAAAATACTTTCCAACTCTGCACCAAAATGTATGACATGTGGCTATTTTCTTCCTTCACCAATAAAACTCTGTGGCTGACTGTTCCAAGAGTGGACAAATTTCACCATAAGATCCTGAGAGGTGGTAAAGCAAGATGTCATCAAAGGATCATTGAGTTAAATAATAAATACTTCAAGATGCCCCTAAGGTGGAGAAGTCCACAGCAGCAGACTATTTAATTAATAACGTGTACTTTACAAAACCCATCATTATCTATTTATACGACAGACTGCTAACATTTTTTAAAACTACTTTTTAAGTGATGTCAGTTTGCTCATTCAAAGGTTCTCTTTACTATATTAGGGACTCAAAAGGCTAAGTTGTAGGTCGCATCCATCCCACCTGCCCATAGTTCTAGCATAAGAGTCTCCACTTATAAATCCTCTTCACAGCTTTATTCACTTGACATCTCACAAAGGTTCGTTTTATATATAGTGACTATTTTAGGAATTACTATGTCTAGCTGGCATGCCACCATCTTGGAAATGTGGTATCATATCCATAGGGTGACTGCACGGAAATGTACCTTAGGGTCTTTACTGGTTTGAATCTTAAGTGTACCCCATAGTCTTGACCATTTGAATACTTGGTTTTGGTAGGTTTGAGAGATGTGATCTTGCTGGAGGAAGAATTTCTCTGGTAGGGAGCTTTAAGGGTTTAACTACTCTGCACCATTTTGAGTTCTCTGTCTCTTCTTCATGCTTGCGGTTTAGGATGACGTGAGCCCTCAGGTTCTGATCCAACCTCAGATCCACCTCCTGCTTTGTCTACTCTGCCACCATTAACTCTCACCCTCTAGAGCTGGAAACCTAACTAAATGTTCCCTATAAATTGTCCTGGCTGTGGTGTTTTATCATGATAGCAAAGTAATACAAGACTCCTTGCATTCCTCATAAATATCTAGTTATATGTATGCAACCTTTGAACTGACCCAAAGACACACAGATCTACCTCTCCCCTTGTCATTATTTATGTAATGCAGAAATCACTTTCTATGCTTTCTATTATTTACCAGAGCCAGCAAATCAATTTCGTTATAGTATCACATTTTTAGCTACTGTAGCTCTACAATCTCTACAATACATGATAGGCATGTGCTTAGTTCTCTTTGTCTGAATATCTTAGCTTTGTGGCCTATGTTCTAGGTAACTTTTTTTAGTCAAAGGACTTACTGATAACATGTCTCTCCAAATATAATGGAAATAACTAAGAATAAAAACAATGTCAGATCCAATAACCAACCCCATGCTGTCTTGCCTGGAAATTTACTTGAAATTGGTTGGGTGGTAGTTTGGGGCATGGACATGAATTCAAGCTACTTCTAGAAGAGTAAAATTCAACAAATCCTTGCATTTTGAGGAAGGCATCTGATGCCCATACCATTTGTTGTGTGTGTGAGCAGTGCCTGTCTTTCTGCGTTTACTCAGTTAATATCTTTGCTTTGATGAAGGAGAGGCAGGATGCAGAGGAGAGGTAAGCAGCCACTTTGGGTATAAGAGATGATACTGGTCTGCATTAATGTAGCAGAGGGGAAGAAGAGGGGTATAAAGCAGGGATTCAGAAAGGTATAGGACTTTATAACTAATTGCACAAGAAATGGGATGAGTTTCTGTTTATCCTAGGTATTTCCTCTTTGCCTGATTAGTCTTTTCATGATTATAAATAACTTAACCTTCAAATATTAATCAAAAGATAAAGAGAGGGAGAGAGACAGAGAAGGGGAAAGGATGTTGCTCCAGTCCCCAGCTTCAAGAAGACATTAGCATGTCTTGTGCTATAAGGAAAGAAATTGTAAGTATCCTGCTGTGAAAAAGTAATGTAATCTCTCATTTAAAAATGATGTGTTGAAGGAGATGCACACATGCAAGGAAGGTCAATGATCAGATTATTGCATGGTCAGGAGTTCAAGGAAATGTTGATCAGGAAAGCACTGATTTGAGAATTGTCAGTGTGGATGGTAACCCAAGTTATAGAAACTGTAAAATCACAAAGCCAGGAAGTGTGGAAATCCATAGATCATGAGGCTGATGCCCTTGAGGGACCCAAAATGACAGCCAGTCCCCATGAATGACCAAGATGAGGGGCACTTATAAAAGAATCCTGGAAAGAATAGGCCAAAGTCTTGGCAGTGGGAAGGACACTGCCGCTGACGTCCCACTGAAAGGCAGTATGGCCAGGAACATGGCCAGGAAAGTCAAGGGCTTCTAACATTCAAATACAGAGAAAGGTGCCTGTTGAAGTCCAGCCACTTGTAAGATGTTGCTTCTGTCAGCTTGGTCATGTCTTTCCATGCATCACAGCCAAGAACAGGAAAAATATATGATGTATCAGGAAGATGTGTAGAGACTGAGTGTGGTATATCTAAAGATGCTGGAAGATCACCTAGAAGACTGCTTAGAGATGTCTGGAACATCAGTGATGAAAGGAAAAATGGTTGTGTTTGATTCCAGATATTAGAACCGACCTTACTTCTATATAATTTTATATGACCTTCCTCCTTTTGCCCAGAATGGAATCAATTCTATTGTATTCATGGAAAGAAAGACATGGTATATAAAAGGGTTTTATTTTAGCTCTCCCCCCCCCAAAATGCATCTAATAAATGTGCTCAGTAAAAGTAAAATTCTAACTTGTTTTTGTTCTCTCATTGTGCAAAGAATTATGCCAGTCTAGTCTCCTAAAAACTGGGGGTTCTTTGAATGCTCTCTGGCAAATAAAGTGTGAAAAGATTTACGACAAAGGAAAGCACTCTGAAAAGGATACTTTCCATTGTCTTTGTGCAAACATAAATTATGTGAGACACAGGGGTGTAACCACGTTAACAGGTTATGGCTGTCACTGAAGAAAATAGGAAATGCTCGCTTAAAACTACTATATATTTCCATTTATTAATCTTATAAAAATGGATTTTTATTTATATTCTTTGGTTTCGCCGTGCAAAACCCTAGAAAAATAAATGTGACTGAAGTGTACAGAGGAAACCATCTGTGCAAGCTGAGTTGGGAAGGTTGCAGTTAGATGCTGGCCTGTTCTACATGATGAGTTTGGGGCCAACCTGGAATTCATAGAAAGATGCTGTCTACACAGAAACACCTCCAAACTAATAAATTTCCAGATTTTCTTTTATAAAAGTACTGTTGGTTGATAATATTAGAAATAATAAGTGATTCTTCTATAGAAAGTTTACATTTCAGGGAAAATGGCTACCACATCATACAAATATGGAGAATCTCATTCAAGTTTGGTAATTATTTAACAGTCAATAATCTGCACAAGAATTATAACCACAACTTCCAAAGCATGTTTACCCTTGATCGTTCTTTTTTTTTTTTTTCAATTTGGGAATTATAAATAGGATCCATCTCTAAGAGGTCTCTAAGAGGATGATCACTTTAAACTGATCACATGGATACCCATAATACATGAATTGTCTTAGCGCCCTGAACACTGAACCCATGATCAAGCTTAACAGTTTCTTTGTGCAAACACTGACTCTTAGATTGCACATTCCACTGCTGGGAATGTATTTACATTATCTTCTCAGAAAAATTTATTTCTGTTAAAACTTTTTTTAAAAAAATTCTTAATCCTCTGAATTTGAAGCTGCGTGCCCGTCATTTTGTGTGAGTTTCATAATGTAATCACGCAGTGTGGATGGAATTTTAAAATCTCTTTATATCTGACCTTCTATTCACAATATCGACCCTATCTGTCCATTTGTGCATTTCTATGGAAAGGCTGAGGAGTTCTGAAGGTTCTTATAAAATATAGCATATGCTACATGTTACAGCTTAATTAAATTATATGAAGGAGATGGATCTGGCTGGGAAATGACCCTACTCGATGTACAAGCATGTGTGTGTACAAGCGTGAGGACCTGAGTTTGGGTACCCAAGTCATCATTATCCAAACTACTAAAAACCTACATGATTTCTAACATGGTATGAATCTTAAGAGTGTAATATGTTTCCATGCAATTGTACTGTGCCATGATAATCAAGGACAGAAAAGCAGTGCTGGAGTGCTGGGGTTGGGAGACAGCTCTGTTGGTAAAGTGCTTGCTGAACAGGCAGAAAAACTGGAGTTCAAATCGCTAACATCCATATAAAAAGCTGGGTATGTCAGCACATAGCCCTAACCTAAGTGAAGAAGCTAAAATAGGTGGATTCCCAGCCCAAAACAAAGCTCAGAGAGAAACTCAGTTTTTAAAATAACGACATCACTTGAACAAAATAGAACACTCCCATGTACACACATGCATACCAACATACAAATACATACAGAGAGAGAGGTGGGAGGGAAAGAAAGGGAGGGAAGGAGAGAGATGGAGACAGAGACAGAGAACATATCTAACAAGAACTGATTGTCCAAAGCACTGGCAGTTGACTCCATAAGTCAGGTATGTCAGAGTACCAAGGGATTATCATCTCTATTCTGTGAAAGTCAAGTGTAGTGAAGCAACAGATCAGAGAGTTTAGTGAGTGAGTCAACTCTAGAAATTATCCCATAGATGAATATTTCTCTCAGGAGATTTCTATATCACTTTTAAAAATTCCTTCGTGAAAGTGTACCTATGTAAACCAATCCAGTTTGATCATTACAAACAATAAACATTTTGTTTTTAGATTTTTGCATTCTACCTAGGAATACACCCCACCTGTTTTAGGCGTTCATGCTTACACAATGAGTAGGCGTATGTACACATCCATCAAACTGCTCAAGAAGAGGAAGGGATGCCAGCACAGCTTCGGCAGGCTTGGACGAACTGCAAGTACCATTGTCACCTACTCCTAATTAAGGACGTTTCCTATAGCTGTAATGCCGAGAACAGCCATACTACCACTGCCCAACGAACTTCCTCCACTTACTAGGGAAAAAGCAAGCTGTGTGTGGACTTACAGTCTCTGCTTAAGAGTAATAGTGACTAAGCCACTGGGACATTTTATTCTGTGCAATTAAAAAAAATAGTTTGGTGAACTCTTTAACAAATGGAACTAACACTTTTTCAAACACTAATTTTCTGTTTAGATTTAAAGTAAAATGAAGTAATATTACTGAGAGAGAGGTTTACATCATCACCATTACCATCATCACCACCACCACCACCACCACCACCACCATCATCATCATCATGACCATGAGTTTAATTTGAAAAATTAGGTTAACCTCGTGCCAGCAACTTTAGGGTGGAAAAAAAAATAGACATTAAGATACATAGAACATGGATGTTGGAGCAAAAGAAGCCAAATGAAGGAACTAACAGGTTGGCACAGCAACAGATGGATAACTTTCTAAAGAGAATAGACAAGTTTTCCTGGAGATATACAGGCTCAGTGTAGATCTTGACTGTAGCATGTTCGTTCAGCCAGGGTCTCTGAACTCTTAAGTGCATGGTACAGTGATTGGCAACTGAAAACAGTTTTCCAATATGTTTAATCCATAGAACTCCCTGGCCTTTGTGATGCATATTTTCAGCAGTGGGGGGTCATAAACCTGGCAAGTGAGAGGTGCTGTGTTACAAGATAGACGATGTATTAGATTCTCTGCCTGCCCTTGAGTGATTCATAATCTCTCCTTAATTCTCTAAGCCTCGGGGGTTTTGTGTCTGTAAAGTACAGATAATAATAGTTTCTTTGCCAGTTTCAAGGTAAATGAGGTAAAAGGAAAATGTCTTCAGTGGCTTTCCGGGGCTTATGTATTGATTAAAGTTTTCTATTTTAATTGTGGACATGTGTGAGGGCTGAGCATGATTTTGAGAATGAAAAGAAAAAAAAAAAAAAAAAAAAAGTAAGGGCCTGAAAGGATCAAGAAAAAAAATAATCTTCTTAAAGTCACTTCCTACATTTATCAGTAGTGAGGAAATGTGAAATAGTTCTGGGTATATTTCCTTATGTTTTTTTTTTCTTCTGCTTAAACTGTTTATTTTAACTTCTGTGGTGGATTATAAACTAATTCTTACTAGCCTGAAGCTCCCAAGCCCTCTTATTCAGGTTCCTGAGTTCTGGAATTATAAGCAGCTACATGGGCCACCTCACCCAGTTAAGAGGTCATTTTAAAAAAATGAAGTGAAAAATGGTAACTTATATCTGACTCCATCTCTTCCCAGTGTAGTAATTCTAAAAATCTTGTTGTGACTATTTAAGGCATTTGAAGAAAAATAGCCTACCATCCTCTTTAATAACAATTTTTTATTCCTTATGTTAAAATGGAATAGCAAAATAAAGATTTTTTTTTACCTTAACTTGACCCTAAGACTCCCATGTTTTAGAACAGCTCGTTTCTGCATGTACATTTTCAGGTTATTGCTATTCATGCTTGTTCTCCTATGGCTATTTCTGCCTGGAGGCAATCTTCCTGTGCATGAAGAGGCTTCCAGTCACCTGTTTCTCTGATTCCTTTAGCAGCAGCAACAGAAGAACCAGAAGTGATCCCAGACCCGGCAAAGCAGACAGACAGAGTGGTGAAAATCGCGGGCATCAGTGCTGGCATCCTAGTGTTCATCCTTCTCCTGCTGGTTGTCATAGTAATTGTGAAAAAGAGGTAGGTCTGATACTGTCCTCTACCCCACACTCGGATATTCGACTGATTTTCATGTTTTCCTTCCAAGCTGCTTGACAAATTCTCATAAGAGTGCCCGCACCTCAGCTTCTTATTTGGGCTTTTTAAGTAAAGTCTTCTTTACCTATTTGTAGTTTGTTCAAGGATATAAACATAGAGCTTGGTTAACATTTATTTAATGTAAAACTATAAGTTTCTTGAACTTCAGAGATACGTGGGAAATTCAACTTATTTTGAGTGTTGTTATTATTAAGCATAATGAAATTGATGGCTATACAGTTACGGTGCTTGGGCCAAAGTCGGAATTATTTTCATTTTTAATTAATTTTTTTAAAATATGGGTTGCATGTGAGACATGCATTTACTTCTCTAATTAAGAATGTTGTTTAATGACATTGTATATTAAATATTCACTGACTAATTTAAAAAAAAAAGGAAGAGTAAATGCTTAAATTAAACTTTATCTTTTATACTATACCAGCCAATGTCGCCACCTCCTGGAGTTCATAAAGATATTATGACTTCCTGGAATTTAAACTTTTGTTTTCTGGGGATAAAAGTATACTCTTGCTCAAAAGCATTTTATACACATTTTTTTATACTTTGAGCTACTTGACCATTATGTAAGTTGTCAGAATTTGTAAGTCATTGTCTTTGAAACTAGTGTGGCCCTTCAATCATTCCAATCATGAATTTTTAAATAATGCTATAATTTGGAAGCATTTTAGAAAAAAAGAAAATAATTTTTATATAGAGAGTGCATTCTAAGAGCTTCATGTGTAGAGGTGGTTTTGCTTTTATAATTGTACTGATTGTGTAATAAATAATGTTGCTTATATTCCGTGAACTTCATAGTGTGCAATTATTATTGCTTTCTACTTAAAATAAAACATTAACATTATGGATAAGACTCATCTGTTAATCACAATTCCGTGAGCATCTATTTTAATATATTGCCTCTTTACAATTGTCCCCGGAGATATATATGTTGGAGAAGACACATCTGCATTAGAAACATTAGGTATGCACCACAGTGTTTTGTGTTCAATTAGCTACATATGTGCTTTTCCCTAACAGTGCTTTCTCTTTGCTGTTGTCTACGACTTCTAGGATTGGTAACACGTCCTAGTCGAGCCAAGATTTAAGTATTTTAGAAACACTAGGTTTTCAATAAAGATCAGTAAAATCATGGAAAAGAACCTTCAGACTTTACTTCTCTGTTTAATTTAGGTTTGTACTTGGAGGGTGGAAAAGCCAAATGACTTAGAGAGCGAACTTAGCACTGCTTCATCCTTAAGTGGAATGTCACATCCGATTGGATGCATTAGAATGACTTCTGCCTGTGTTCTCCTCAAAGTGGAGTTAAACCTAGTAGCAGTTGTTCTTTATATGGAGACTTACTTCTTTTTGATGGATTTGTACCTGGAATGACAACTGAAAGCTAAGGTCCTTCAGGTTGCTTAAGCCAGTCACTAAAGCAAGGTTGGGGGAAGGGAGGTAACAGTCTCTGACAGCTCTCTAAAATCGCACACCTTCACTGATGCTTCTTCTGGTCTACATTGTCAATGATCAGATCAACAAGCATCCATTAAGTGGTTCACATTTACCTTTTTGTAATTGTTGTATTGGATAGAAAGTCTCCTGAGCTCTCAGCTCCCTCGGCAGCAGCTATGTGACTGGGGAAAACCATTATCTTTTAGAATAGATGAGGTGTTTGCCACCTTCTGGACTAAATCGTGCCTGGATTGCTTTAACTCCTTATTCACTGCAGCACATTTCTAAAGGCTTCAACCCATAGGTGCTCTCTCTCTCTCTCTCTCTCTCTCTCTCTCTCTCTCTCTCTCTCTCTCTCACACACACACACACACACACACACACACACCCTGTGTGAGTTAACCACGAGTAATTTATTATACCACAAAAGTATGTAGCAGTCCTGGATGTGACAGAGTTTAGCTTAAGGTTCTGTGTTATTCTGTAGTTTCATTTGACTTCAGAAATTCATAATAACAATAATGGAAACAGAAATCTTTACATTCTCACCACCTGCCTTTTCACAAGAAATTGTAAAGTTGCTTTAGCCTATCCCTCACTGGGAATAATATATGTAGGGATATTTCCCTCATTGAAAGTAGTTCTGTGTGTTTTGGTTGCAAAGGAATAGCTTAGAATTCAACCAAATAAAACCTTACAACTGAGATTATAGAGAAAGTAAGTTCTTGGGATGTGAAAGGGATATTGCACTTTTCAGAACGCAATGTCATTTTATTTTTTAGTTTAATCACTGTTGAATTATTTCCAAATATATGCCATTTTTCATTGATTGTGTACATTTTAAATGCACAGCATGAATACATTACAACTTTCTACATCAACTTGAAATCATGTTTCAATACAGTAAATGTTTGTGTATACCATGGTCACGTGCATCTACTGTGGGAATACCTTCATGTATATGTAGCATATGGTACCTGTATTCACATAAAGTGTATATATTGTGTACCATTTAGATATACCCAATGTGTAAAAAAATATAGGTGTTACTTTGCACACATTAACATCATAATTTTATGTTTTGTATTTAAAATAAACTGCTATATTTAGTATACACATTCTATACACAGCTGCTCCATCTGTCATGACATTCAGATGGCAATGGATGATAGACCGCTTTAACTGCATGTTGAAAAACACACAATCCATTTAACTTTTCAGTTCTCTGGCAATATAAGAAATGTCAGCATGTTACTGTTTTCTTTTCCTAATTCTGTATTACAAATTTTATTTTTTTGCTGCATTATCTGTCTGTTTAATCGCATGGCAAGAGAACGCTAACAACGCATGGGCAACGTACAATGCAGAGCCTAAGAAGCCAGATTTCATTTTGTTTCGTTTTCTTTTTAACGCACATTTTTCTGCTCTCTTGGATGCGACGGAGTCATGCTTCTCATTCACCATTGCTTCTTTTTCCCACTGTCTGTGATCTGCTTCCCAGGAGGAGCTACTACTCTTACTCCTACTACCTGTAAGTAGAAAATGGGTCATGACAACTCTACATGTGTCCAAAATGCAATACCCCTTTTCAAAAAGCCCACAGAAGCAGTGTGGTCCATTTGGTAGACTTTCAAAATAATATTTTTCTGGACGCTAAAACTATAGAGTATTATCTCTTTTGATAATCTTTTTTAAAAGGGATATTGTGTTTCTGTATATTCAGCTACTTTTAATTTTTAACTACAATTTTTCCATGAGTAGCTTTATCTTACAGCTAAGAACATCATTTATTTACTTATATCAAGTCTGTACCCTCTTAGCAATATATTTATACATCTGGTAACAAATGTGGCTTGAACTTCCTACTCTAGATGTTGTATTACACTATCTACTACTCTATTACATTTGTGAAAATAACCCCAGTGAAATATTTGTACAGCATTCAGACTGTGCTCAATGGATGCAAACCAGATCAGGCCTACATGTGTGTAAGATCACTTTACATATTTTCCCAGTTATTCAAAAGCGTCATAATGTACAATTATCTTTGCTGGCCAGTAAAACTGTTAGTATGGTCTTATAAAATAAACTGATAAAAGAGAATGTAGTAAGTAGGGCAGAGACATTGAAAGCCTTTTGTAGAATGGGGGAAAATGAGTTTGTTTACTACAATTTAGAGATTTTATGAAACAAGCCAAAAACAAAACCTGTGAACTGACTAAGGAGTCACAAGACTAACTTGGAGAACACTGGCCATTCAATTTCCTGAGTCATCTTCAGTTGACTTTGTTAGACTCCAAGATAGTTAGTAGTTCAGTCCAAGGAAATAGCACTGTGCAAGGCTCAAAGATTGAAATTGTGTTTGAGGCATACAGCCTGCAGTGTCTCTATCACTAGGTAAGGTTTTAGTCAGCTTCACAGCAAAATTTTATGAGTCAATCACTTCAACACAGTGCTGCCAACGTTTTAAATATTACAAACATTTGGCTTCCTACAATCTGTTAAAACAAGCAGGTGTAAAATAACAGTGCTCTTAGCTTATTGTGATGAATCATAATACACTTGTTAAATCATGTTTGATGAAGCCAGTGGCAATTAACTGTACCATTTCGTACAATGATGGCGTTCCTTTCCCCTTTATGGCCCACCCATACATCCACCTGCAGAAGTTTATGCTGTTGGCTGCTTTGATAATGAAAGTCATTTACACATCTGTCAAACTCAAGTACTCTCAAAATGAATTGCCTAACTGTCCTGAACTGTGCATTATATATGCTCATTGCTCATGGGAAGACAAAGCATGAGACATACCAGAATCAATATATATTTAGTTACAAGAATGTCAATAAGCCTACCATTAACTGTCAATGTATCTATCTGTATTAGAATGGATTTCCTTTTTTGGGCGGGGGGAGCACAGTTAACATTGCTCTTCTTGACATCATAGCAGATTATACTGTTGCTGTGGTTGACACATAAAGCTATTGGTACTTTAAATCCTAACTAGATAAAAATGTGACAGGGATATAACTGTCAAAGGCTACTTAAGCACTCCTAGGGATACTAATCTCAATTTGATTTCTTTTATAGGGGTAGGAATAGAATGGAGTTCAAATGGAAAAAAAAACTACGATATCTGATCTTATTTTCATTAGCATTTTGTTATAGTAACTTCTTTTCTAATTAAAACACTTACTTAGTACTGGTGTTAACTCATTGTGTTCACAATACCCGGAATGAGAGCCTACATCACAGGGTAGTGTGGTGAGGATGGAGGTGCAAGGGACCATCTGGCTGCGCCTGCCTGGCTTTACAGCTACTCACAAAGGTTATGGTCCAGCATAGTTTGCTTATTATCTAAGTTGATGGATCCTGAAGGTCCTTGCTTGAACACTTTCCCACTTTAGTTCTTGAAAAAAATTACTTTTTAAATACTTTACCCATTCATGAAATACATATAAAGTATTCATTCATAAGTCCTCTAAGTTTAAAGTTGTCGTTTCCATTGGCTCTATTCTGCCCATTTTTAAATTTTTAACATTGTTTTGAATCCATGTTTCATATTATACTGTTTTATTCAAATAAATTCATCGTGCTTTTAAAGGAATAAACCAACCTTGCGCAAGAAAAGAAAAAGGTTTAGAGAAAGATTGCAAGTTTTATTTGTTTGTTTTTGAGACAAGGTCTTGCCATGAATCCCAGTTCAGGAAGGTCTTGAATGTTTCTGACTAAGTCAGCTACTTCTGAGTCCTAGGATTAGGATTGAACACCACCACATGGGGCTAAAACTTATTTGTCAAGCATTTCTCTACTGCTTCAAGACAGTATATCTATGTTGTATTTGTGTTCTTTTCTAATGCTTAGCAAACAGTGTTGCCATTACTGTCGATTTCCTAATGTAGCAAAAAACACAGTATAAATAGCCGGGTACTGTGTAATATTTGAAGCTACGGAATGAGGTCATTCTTCATTGATTATTAGATGAGCAACCTTGGGCACAGTATTTAACTCCTCTAAGCCTCAATGAACTCATCTATAAGATGAGAATCCTTCAGCAGTGTTCAGTGTATTGATCTGAGAATGAATTGATTTATCCAATGAAAAGTGCCAAGTATATAGCAGGCACACTTTATCTCTTCAACAAGTATTTACTGAGTGACTGGTTTGTGCTCTAAGTATTCTGGCTCTGATGTCTAGGTGGTGCAGGTGGTCTTTCCTTTTATTGAGAACATAGTGAGGAAATGTCTGAAAAATACTGTCATGATGCGTGACAAGTGGTGTCTCCATAGATGAACATGTTACTACAAAAATCACCTGAATTAGATCGTGCTTGGATCAGCCATAGCAAGCATTCCCAGGGAAGTTCATTTGGAGTCACAGTGAATAGACACTAGGCAAGTATTAGAGACCAAAGCATGTCGCAAGCTTAAGGGAGAAAATCTTTTGTGATGGTGAACGACAGGAAGTTTGGAATGTGGATATCTGTTGTCTACATATGGTCTGGTGGTGTTTAGGGTCAAACATTGTCTTTAGAAAATGAAATTATTCAATAGTGCTAGCACTTCTATTTTTTTATGTCCATTTATTTATAAGAGGGGTATCATTGCTCCCAATATCAAATAAATAAGTTGTTCAGGTTTTAGAAAAATTAAACTAGAGGCCAGAGAGATGGTCCAGCAGTTAAAGAACACATTCTGTTCTTGCAGAGGACTTCAGTTGAGTTCACAACACCCATGTCAGACAGCTTACAACTGTGCCCATAATTCCAGCTGTGTGGGTATCAGATGCCTCTGGCCTTCCGAGGCACTCGTGCACACACACACATACACACACACAAACACACACATGCACACACACCTTTAATATAATAAAAATACCTGAAAATGGTAACAAAAACTACCATACCCATTCTGAAACATTGCTGTTATTTCTAAAAATTCAAATCGTTTTTAACATTTGTGTCAAGTGTCAGGAGTCCTTAGGACAAGTTGGCCTCAAACTGTTCCTCATTTTCTCACACAGTTTTCACCTCCCTGCATGGTATCTCATGTCTCTCTCTAGATCTTTATATTTCTACAGACTTTCCTCTTGACCTGGAAAGAACAGTTGGTAACACTTACTGTATGCAACAAATGTCAATGAGTGGTGGTATTAATGGTAGTGACTGTGTAGTGATAGCTCTGGTGGTGCTGCTGGTGGTTGATAATATTCTTTTGTCCTTGTTTTTAATATTACTAATGCCTGCTCCTCCTTCTATATGGCTGATAGGTATCCATCAGCAAAGCATGGTTTGTGCCTGCTTTATTCTGTTTGGATTGAGATTTATTTTTTGTGTCCTATATGTTGGTTGTGTGCCCCTTTGGTCAACTACTACAATCCTCAGAGGAAAATAAACTAGAACAACTCTTGGGCTGTACAAAGCACTTTAAAAGGAAATCTTGTGGACACATGCTCCATCTATTCAATGAGCCTTTGTAGTATTTGGGGTATGTTTGTATAGATAGTAATGGGGACCAGAAAATAATGTCCTGCCACTGAGGTAAGAAATGCCATTCTTAACAACTGGAAAATATTTCCAAGGCAGCATTAACTGCTGTCATAAAGTGAATAATATAGTTTACACTGGACAGTTGTTTACAGTGCCTCTATAAAGAAGTTGCCTGGTGAGTGTGAGTTAACTCTTTTATATACCATTAGTAGATTTTTAGTTTCATGTTCATGAACAACACAGAGAAACAAAAATATCTGGGTTGTTGGAAGTGTTTGGCTGGTTTTGTTTGTTTGGTTTTGTTTTGATGTGGGAGGGAAAGGGGTCAGTGTGTCATTTGAAATGGTAAAACTCTAACTTCTCCAACCCTAAAGAGTTCTGCTGCTACATTTACTAGACACTTCTGTCGTGGACAGTATGCATGAGAAGTCTAAAATACATATTGGGGTTGGACCATGTCAGTCCTCCAAGCCAATGATGATTGACAGTAAAGCTCTGCATAGCGTTTTCCAATTTTCCCTAGGACCTTTCTTACACAGCCTATGCTTCAGCTCCATCTCTTTGTAAGTGCTTGAGTCACATCTGGACAGGGTTGATTTTTAAAGGACTTTGGATTAGTTTTGATTAATACTGTGAATGTTCTGCTCCGTGTACCTGTTTTCTGTGTGTGTGTAGATTTTACTTTGGAACAGCAGAGGAGAGAAAGGCCCTTCTCCTTGTTTTAGTTGGCAGCTCTGATAAAGCAAACTTAAGTCCTGTTGTTAGCAAGACTATCTAGAAGTTGATGAAAGGCAGTCTTCGTTCAGGAGGAAGGCTGGAACTTAAATTTTTAAAGTTTTTATATAAATCATCTGTGAATTAACTTTTCTTTAGAAGTGTTTGTTTATACTCTTGTTAACGCTTTTTATGAAAACTATTTTATTTTTTTAATAGTCTCATATATAAACACAATGTACTCTGATTATTTCCATCATCCAGTACCCTCATTTTATCGTACTCTCTTTCCCTCTGAACCCAGACATAAATAGAAGAAATAGTGAAACTCTTGGTTTGACAATGAGAATATCGAGAAGCTCACAAATAAGGTCATGCTACAACAACGAGCCCATGTAATGGTTTGCGTGTTATCGTAACTCCTGAAATTAGGAACAGTTCTTAGATTTTCTAATCTGTGTCTGTAACCTTGTCTGGTGTCAGCTGCCCCTTAGGGCTCACACTCAGGCCTCCCTTTTGTATTTATTTTGGCAGCAAGCTTGCTAAGAAGCGCAAAGATGCAATGGGGAACACACGTCAGGAGATGACCCACATGGTGAATGCTATGGACCGAAGTTATGCTGACCAGAGCACCCTGCATGCAGAAGACCCCCTTTCCCTCACCTTCATGGACCAACATAACTTCAGTCCAAGATGTAAGTTACACATTAAAAATTTCACTAATGCCTTTGAAGCTTAATCTCACACAATAACTTTTGAATAATGAAAGAAGAAGTCAGAGAAGCAGTTAGGGAGAGTAAAACACAACTGACGTTATTTTGGAATTTACAAAAAGACATGTGTTCAGTTTTGGTACAGGGTTTAGTTTAACTTCAAACTAGGGATTTTGTTATGAAATCGTAAGAAACATTCAGAACATAGAGCCATACTGACAGAATGTGTCATTGAATTATGTTAAAATGTCATTTTCTATATAAAATTGGTGTGTGTTATTTATATTTTTTCTTTATAGAAGATAAGGGTTCATTTGAAATAATAAAAAACAATAATTCTTTCTAGGCATTAATGGCATAAGTAATTGTTCCATTAAGGAAATCTAGTATTAGTTCTGAAGAACTCCAATACCAAAAAGTTAACTAGAGATAGGGAGGTAAGTTCATGGATAAAGAACTTACCAGACGGGCAGGAAAACTGGAGCTCAGAACAGCAGAACCCTCATAAAGGCCAGGTATGTGTGTAGCCACCTGTAATCCTAACACTTGGTTGACATTCAGGAGTGGGTCCCCAGGGCAAGCTGACTAGCTAGAATTGCCGAAATTGGTATGGAGTATGAAATCTAAAAGTGTAGTTGTGCTGACTGGCTTGAAATGCTTGATGAAATAACATTTGCATTCATTTTCCCATTTCCCTGTACATAGATTCTTCTAGAATTACTAATGTTGACCTATGAAGGATTTGCTTTTAAAATATCTCTATTGAAGTCCCACTTAAGCACAGAGGATTTGAATAATTACATAATTTGAATATCCTATGAAAATTATTCCCTTTCAAAGTTTTGTGTTTATTTAAATTTAAGTTAATGTGCCTAATTAATTTCTTCGAATCTTCCAGTAAAATTGATGCTAGAGATGGACAAATCAAGTTTGTCATTAGCATTTCATATATAGGACATTTCTGTAACAGGTTTGATCCTAACTTGGTAAACATGCATGTAAGGGGACAAGAAGCAAATAAAAGAACTCATATTCTATGCTAACTATAAGCATAGGGAATAGCAAGTTTACACAACATTTTAGGTTATAAGTCTGTGTCATTTCACAAGGGGGATTTTTGGTGGGGGGTTGGTGGAAAACTTTAGCTTGATGAAAAATTTCAGGAATTGTTGGCTGTCATTTTCTAGTGTATATCCATACCAAATAAAGTTAGACATACTGTTAGTTATTTTGGAATTCAGTTATAATCATGTTAAGGACTATCTAGCCTATTTTACTTTTATTTCCCTATTAAGACTGAACCACAAGGAACAACAAAAAAGTCTAAATTCTATGACTGTTGAAAGTTTGCTTAAAATATGAGTGTATCATCCTCCAAGTCCTTGATTCAGTATTTAATTGATTACAGCGCTGAATGTATTTCTCTGCCATGGACCCTTCTGTTTGTTGCCCATAGCAGGACCGGACTATAAAGTGTCAATTCTGAAAGTGTAATTATAAATACCCCACTTATGAAAATAAAGGAAGGATTAAACCAATTCCCCACAGTTAGCTGGGGAAAAATTAATTAGAATGATTATACGACCTTTATTTCTGTACGTACCTTATAATTGAGAGATCCAAAATGCAAGATTCCTTTTCCCCTAATTTTGTCATCTTTATAATATTACGCTAAATAATCTGCCTTTTTAAATTGAACAGAGGCCTGAACTATAACTATTCTCTTTTGTCATTTTACAATAACCCTGCTAGAAAAAAGACTTCTACCCTTGCAAAGTACAGAAATCAAAGCAAACTGTATCATTGTATTTTTAAAGAAAATACAAATCAACTATTAAAAAATTACTGTAAAGGAATATTAATTGTAAAGAAAAGTAGAATGTAGAGCCAAACATTCCTTCATAAGCTCTGTTTTCCCCACAGTGCCCAATGATCCACTTGTGCCGACTGCCGTGTTAGGTGAGGCCTAAAATACTTATCACCAGTTTTTGTTTTATTTTATTGTTCGCATGCATCACAGCTCCTTGCATAGGTTGTATCTTGTCCACATAGCAACAATTTGCCTTTTGGTAAGTGTCTTGCTATTTCAGATAAGCTGCCATAGTCCAAACATACAGCCACCTTGTTTCAATATAGAGAGGCCTGGTAGATTTAAATGTAAAGTACCGTTTAGAACAACACACCAGCTTCTACTTGTATTGGACTTGAAACAGAATTTCCCCTAATGGATGGCTAATATGAAATGAACCCTAATAGTCCATTGCCAAGAGCCAAGAATGTCTGAGCAACTAGCTGATGTGGGAAAGTCAGCTCTAGCTAAGAGATTTTCTAAGTCCCTCTAACTTTATAGCAACTAAGTAGGAGAACCCGGTTCATTTGCTCTTACTTTGTCATTTTAACCATGGGTAATACAGGGGAAGTTACTAAAATTTTGATGCAAGGGGTTGGCATAGATGACACTACATTATATCACATCACATCACATCACATCACATCACATCACATTACATCACAATCACACCACACCACATCACATCACACCACACCACTTCACATCATACCACATCACAATGCATAGTATCATGGTGCAAGAACTTAAAACTGAGTTTACCTTGATCATACCTAAGAAAAACGGATGTTGCTTGTAATGATTCTGGATCTTTTGGTTGCAAAACTGCATTAATTTTCAAACCTATATATTTCAGAACAGATCGTGTCTCACTTAAAGTTGCTTCTTATTTCCTGACAAATTATCCACCAATCATTTTGACCAGTGTGCATTGTATATCCACAGGTTGTTTATCAGTAACACTCTTGGGGTCCAACTTACCCCCCAAACCCAGATTATCAATAAACATACCTTTAAAATTACCCAACATTATATTTGATATTTATGCTTAATATTTCTTGTGAACAAGGAAGCTTCACTTAGATATCTTTTTGCTATGTAGGCATTCAGTTTAAAAAGACATTACAAAATATTTGGGGATTTTGCATCTAATCAGTTAACATAATGTATACTTCTGCACTAAAATAATAATTTTGAATTTATAGACCCTATAAAAATAATAAATCTAACTCTAACTACTCATCCTGCAATGTGCATATTCACAGTGAGATGAAGGTGGGCTGAGGCATTTTCAGAACAGTTGACCTGACATGCATGGTGATGACAGGGGAAATTTCAAATGCTTCTACATAACACCTTCTGTTGAGAACTGTAGAGTGGTGTCAGTATCTCAAATTAATAAGTAGATTTTCTTTAAATTAAAATAAACACTGGAGAAGAATGGTTTGTCTAAACATTAAAATCCATCATGGTAATTTTCCCACAGTCATTTAGAGTTAGGTTCCAATCTTAGCATGTATGTATAAAATTATAGTGAGTTCAGAAAACCAACTTGCAGGTTCAGTCTTTTACCACTAAGAAATGGCATGCTTTTCTCCCACAGAACTGTATGTAAAGAGAAAAGGAGATAGTGCATATGAGCTTTACAAACTATTAAGGCTAAATAATTCTTACGATATCTCAAATGAAAAGAATTGGTCGTGTTTAAGGAGAGGTCGAGCTAGCATAGTAGTGACATAGTAGTACATTGTTATCATGTAGCTTTCTTCATTTTGAAACTGAAGGTGATTGGTTTAAAAATCATTGGCTTTCTTTGAAAGCTGACTCTCATTAGTCCCATTAGACATCTGATTAATATGTTCCATTTCCCATCATTCTTAGAACCATGATATTGATGGTTGTCTTTCATCCATTCACTTTGCATTTATACAGAATTTTTTAAAAATAATTTCAAACATTGCTTCATATCTATATCTACCTGAAGATTCTGAAAGGCTTGGAAATTTTTTATATTGATTCATATTTTTATCTTTTGTGTTTTCACTGCTTCGTTGGGCTTAAGTCCCTATAACCGGTAAGTATATTACAAAGACCTCTAGAAACCTTTCAATCAAGACATAGCTGAAGTTATTATTCTTCAATGTATAATAAGGATAATGATGAGCACAGGCACCCTTGCTGACAGTTGCATTATTAGGTAGCTTAATGAGGTGGAAATGTATTGAGATTAATAATTCATATGTGATTATTCAAAAGACCTTACTGACTATTGTACCACTGTATTAAAGCTAGACGCCACACAGAGCCTTTGCTCTTTCATACCAGGATACAGTCATTTATACGATGTGCAGTGTGAGTCAAATCTGTGTTTCTGAGCTTCTTAGAATTGTAAAGGTTCTGCTGTTTCAGCAGATTCAAGATGAGCTCTATCTAGGCCTGCCTTGGCTGCCTTACCCCTCAGCCTAGGTGCTTGCATTCTCGCTCCTGACACCCTGTATTCCATTGATCTCTCCTCATCAGTTGTATATCCTGTGGTAGAGCCTAAACCAGTTGTTTCTGAATTTAACCTTACAGGGAGATGTTTAAGGTCATTTGCCAGCCTATTGATTGTAATATTCTAGTGATGATAGGTCAGTTGACAGCAGTTTCATTGGAAGCAGAGGGAACTCTAATGAATCATTGTACTAGCAAATGTGTGGAGAAGGGTGGTTTAAACCGGAAGAAGAGGCAGTCATTCTCTTGAGTGGTTGGGTCCTTAACAGACCCCACCAAGGACTTTATTTCTTTCTTATTTCTTTCTTTTTCTTTTTTCTTTCTTTTTTGTTTGTTTGTTTGTTACGTTTTGATGTTCTTATTTGGCTTTCTTTGTTGGTGATTTTTGGTTGGTTTGGTTTTTTTGTTGTTGTTGTTTCTTTTTTTTCCCTTTAGTGTGTGTTATTTTTAGACATGAATACAAAAAGAAAATTTGTTTAATAAGAGAGGGTAAAGATAAATGCAATCAAGCTAAATTACAGAGATGTAGAAATCTGATTGTAGGGTCTTTTTTTTTTTTTTCCTCTCCAGGAAGAAAAAGTGTTTGTCATGGGGACAACAGTTCATTTTTTGCCATATCCTATTTGTAGAGTTGGCGATAGAGCAGGCAGATGTACCAGCACTTGAACTATGGTTCACTGTTAATTAAATATCATTCTCTGCAGTAAGCATTACCATTTCAAACGCAAGTTCCCCTAAAAGTGTACTTTCTTTTCTGTTAATGAGTGTGACAGTATTATGCTTTTCACAGAAACATTCCTCCAATGTTTGTTGTTTTTTTTTTAATGGTAAGTTTAAATGTGATTAAATATAAGCATGTTTCTCATTGTAATGCTTAGTTCTTTGAACATTAAAATGCTGTTTATTCTTCATAGGCAAGACGTTCTTGGTTCTTTCTTCATTTTTATGACAGAAAGAGAGTTAAAAGTGTCTTTCCAGTTTGAACTAAAACCATGGGGATGGGGTCTATACTCAAATGCTGGTGGTGAAGGATTCTGTAGAATTTTAACTAAATCGCTCACTCACTGAAATATTTACTGAATTTCTGGTAATGAGTCTATAGCCAAAGAAGATAGATAGATAGATAGATAGATAGATAGATAGATAGATAGATAGATAGATAGATAGTTAGTTAGTTAGTTAAAACTGAGGGCGAGAAAAGTGGCATGCAGGGATTGTGTTTGACTTAGAAACATTAAGACAGCCTTGTAAATCAGTGTGGGGGAGGGGCTCAGGATTCAAGGAAGGTATCCTCATTTATCTCCAGTACCCCTGATTTCTCTGACTTTGCAGATAGAGAAGTCAAAATGCACTGGCAATTAAAACAATATTACAGTAACAAGAATCCAAGGGGAAACGCATGTGAAGCCTCCTGGAGGGCAGAGGGGTGGGGGTGAGATTCTCTATTAGTATTTCTGATCCAGGGTGTGCTGTGCTGAGAAAGGAGGGGAAAGGTGGTGAGCTGCGCATCTCTGCGGTAATGGGGATGTTGTCTGAGCAGGGTCTCTGAGGGAGGTTGGATTATGAGTGTGAAGGAGTTTATCCAACTGGGTCAATGGTGAAAACGGGTTTTTTTTTCCAGTTGTCAGCTTGGTCCTCTGGCTCCTGTCTATGCTGTTGTGACTCCAAATGCTAAAAACCAAGGCAACTCAGCTAAATGAATCCAGTGTCTTCCTGTCTCTCCCAGCATCTGCTATCTTGCTGATAGACATATGTTCTGACCTTTAACCCCTGAGCCAAAGTGAAAGGTTTTGTCTTTAAGATGATTGCTGTCCCAGCCCCCACACCAACCCTCTTGGCTGGCTTTTCTTTTCCATCCTTCTACTACTTCAAGATTTAAATAAAGTCTTCACATCTTCTTTGCATGCTTATATATTAAACAAGATAACTTTATCTCTTTTTTAATGTTCTGGAATATGAAATCTGCCAGATGAGAACCACAGTGCCACAGCAGAGTCTAGTCGTCTCCTGGATGTTCCTCGATACCTCTGTGAAGGGACAGAGTCCCCTTATCAGACAGGACAGCTGCACCCAGCCATCAGGGTGGCCGACTTACTGCAGCACATTAACCTCATGAAGACATCAGACAGCTATGGGTTCAAAGAGGAATACGAGGTGAAAGCTTCAATACTGTATTGAATTTTACTTTTAACATGATACTCAATGTAATGTAACATTTTCTTCCCTTCAACAATACAAGAGTGGGATACTCTGCAATCTCTCTAGTCCAACATTGAGAAGGCCTTCATATGTATGTATTGGGAAGCAGGAAAATGAAGGAGAAGAGCCCTTCCTGGAAGTGTATTCAGGGTTACATTCATTGTAAGAGTCTTGGGAATGGATTCTAAAATATTTCAGTGTTATCAAAAACACTGTACTAGATTTTCCCACAGTTTCCTATTCAAAAGTCAAGAAAAGGATCCCCAGAGCTCCTCTGTAGTGTGTTAGGGATGCTATCACCAATTGACTTACATTTCAGGTGTTTCTCTGTGTCCTTGCTTGCAAACCCTCTAATGGTGATAATAAGTCATATGTGCTGCTTGCCACTCTCGCCTCAATTTTGTGAACTGTCAGCTGCGGGTGGCAAGGAAGAAAAGCTGAACACCACAAATTAAGTATACAGCATCCAAAGGGGGGAAAAATTAAATGTGGTAAATTTCCTTTCATGGTATATTTCTCTTTCCTACTCAGACCGAAATACCAAGGTTTATCTTACAAAGAAAATGACTTAAATCACATTCCAAGAAACAGCAAAAAGACAATGTTCCTTCCACCTATTTCTTGCTTTGACCTCTCAGTGTGCAACACTGAAGCCGGTTTATCCTCATACACTCAGCACAGTGTGTATGGGGACGCACTTAGAGTAGAGGGCACCCAGTGTGTCTTATTCCAAAGAGCAGCCAAACACATTCAACTCCATGGAAAGAACTTTAAGGTTCATATGCCATGTGTGGGCCACTTGTATACCTTATTTGGGGTGAGAGAAATTATCTTAAAATTTTGAATGCCCGCTTTAGATATTTGAGAAGTGCCCAAAATAAGGGCGGGGAGTTAGAATATCCTGCCAGAGCGGTTTCTGCTTGCTCATTTCATGTATATTCCTGTGTACTCTGCTTCAAAGAATGTTGGCTCTTTGAAGACCCTACTTCCTGTGTTGAGCAAAGTTTTAAGTTTAACTACAAAAAAAATGAGAGAGATCTTTTGCTGCATTTTAAATTGCTGCATGATTAAACCAACCAGTGTGCCCATCTGTCAATAGATTCTTGGAGAACAAGAATCTTTATAAGCCCATTTCCTTCAGAAAAGACCCCATCTTCATGGCCTTCAAAGAGAAAAAAAAATGACAGATTGCACATGACTAAAGAATTATGGGAACAAAGTGATGTTTTTTCCTGATATAAAAGCTGATAGAACACATTTGGAAGATAGACATTAAAAGTAGTTTTTCTAACTTTTAATGTATTATTATGTAGACAGTTTGAAAACAGAGTGATATTTTTCCTACTTGTACCTCACTGGAGTATTTTCAAGGTTCTGTTTTTCTCTGAAGTTCCTGCTGGGCTCTCAGCTAAGATCAGACCAACTCAAGATGAACAATCTAAGGGCTGAGAAACAAATGTGCTCATGGCCGTAGACAGTCGTGCCCCCACCCCCACAATTGTGGCTTCCACTGTGTGAATTTTAAGAGCAGATAAAAACTGTTGTGAAACACAATTAAGCTAGGTTTGCTTATCAACTCTTTGCTTTTTTTCTTCTTCCCAGAGCTTCTTTGAAGGCCAGTCAGCCTCTTGGGATGTGGCTAAAAAGGATCAAAACAGAGCAAAGAACCGATACGGAAACATTATCGCATGTAAGCATCTTGACCCTTGTAAATATTACATCTACAAACCTGAACAGTGAGTTACCACTTCCATGGTTTTGACTTTAGGTAATCCTAGGAGTAACATAGCTGTCTGAAAAGTGATCTACTGAATATTAAAAACAATGTTACTGCCCTCAATAAATTCATTCTGATTCTTGCCTTTGAAAAACTTGCTGATTTAAATTTTTGTTTAAATATATGGAAGGTTACTAACAAATGTTGAAGAATATTGGGGTAATGCCAAAGTTTTTTTTTTCAGTTATGAATTAGTAGAACATCCTGTGGGTCATATTCAAGGTTGCTGAGGTATTTATTTCCCATGCCCTTATACCTTACCTGGAGGCAGGGACTGAACTGCAGATACTAAAAGCCATTAATCACTCAGAAGTTCCATTCAGATGATATCTGCATGAAGACATGCGAAATAGCAAGTCATCACCAGACCAGCCATGGAAGTAGCAAGGAGAGTGGATGACCTAACTTGTAATTATCTGTGGTTTTCTTAAACCAGTCCACTCTGAATTGAAATCATTCTAAACTATCTAGAATACATTAAAACATAATCTGTCTCTCAAGGAGTGAAAAACAGGTTCAAAGTTCACATTCTAGTTAGTCTGTGGCTGTAAAATCCATTGCATACGCCGGGCGTGTGGCGCACGCCTTTAATCCCAGCACGTGGGAGGCAGAGGCAGGCGGATTTCTGAGTTCGAGGCCAGCCTGGTCTACAGAGTGAGTTCCAGGACAGCCAGGGCTACACAGAGAAATCCTGTCTCAAAAAACCATAAAAAAAAAAATCCATTGCATATATGAAGAGCCATCCAGACTTTGTGTTGCCACCTGCAAATTTCCCAATGTGAAAGACAAGCCGTCGAACCTGTGTTCAAAGCTGTCATTGGAAGAAGTAGCAAACTCCATGTAGTTCTTGCATATCCCAGATGATTGATTAAATAACAATGTAGAGCTTTGAAAGTGTGGATTATAAAGACTAAATTTGTCCCTGCGTTTTTCCCACTCCCTGACTGTCTCAGGGCAGAGGAACTCAAATAGCTTGCATCTGATTTTTTTTTTTTTTTTTTTTTTTACTCTTTGTCCAATTTTTTATTAGGTATTTTTTTTTATTTACATTTCAAATTCTATCCCAAAAGTACCCTATGCCCTCCCCCCACCCTGCTCCCCTACCCACCCACTGCCACTTCTTGGCCCTGGTGTTCCCCTGTACTGAGGCATATAAAGTTTGCAAGACCAAGAGGCCTCTCTTCCCAATGATGGCCGACTAGGCCATCTTCTGATTCATATGCAGCTAGAGACATGAGCTCCGGGGTACTGGTTAGTTCCTATTGTTGTTCCACCTATAGGGTTGCAGACCCCTTCAGCTCCTTGGGTACTTTCTCTAGCTCCTCCATTGGGGACCCTGTGTTCCATCCACTATTGGATGCTCATAGTCAGCGTCTGATTATTTAAACCTTTCAGATGATCACTCCAGAGTCATCCTGCAACCTGTGGAAGATGACCCTTCTTCAGATTACATTAATGCCAACTACATCGACGTAAGTGTCCTTACGGTGTCTTTCCATAGTGTGCCCACTTTATCAGCTCACGTCTGTGAACTCAATGTTTGTTGTTACCTATGACTTAATTGCTACCTTTAATGTAAAGAACGAACTGTACACTTTTCCTTGTTCTACATCCTAGTACTTACTGACACTGTTGTGCTTTCTTTCTCACCTGACTTTGGTTTGGGCTGTAGATTTGGCTGTACAGGGATGTAAGTACCACTATATGTCCATAACAGCACCCTCTGATGAATATTTATTATAAATACCCTTAATCGCAGTTACTACTAATGCTTAGTCTAGTCGTTTCTGCATGTATCACCTAATTAGTCTCATACGATATATTTATGTTTCATTTTTTTGTAATTATTTTACGTGCGTAAAGAACTATTTTACTTCCTCCCCTCTTACTGGGGCTGTTTTTGGCTTTGGCAATTTATTCTTATGCATTTGAATTTTATTTGTTGATGATTTCTGTCTCTGGCTTTTCTTCTTCCCTTCCCTAAGCATATGTGAGAAGCTGGATGGTATGATGTGCATTAGTGGTTTTGAAATTTTAATTTTTAATATTCACTTTTTATGTTAAAAGATGAGAATGGGGCCAGGAATGTACCTCAGTAAGTAAAATGCTTGCTGAGTATATAGGAAGCCCTGAGTTCTAATCCCAAATACTGCACAAACCGGCATGGTGGCGCATGCCTGTAATCCCAGCCATTGGGAGGTAGAGGCAGGTGAATCAGAAGTGGAAAGGCATCCTGAAGTACAGAGCGAATTTCAGGGCCAACCTGGCCTAAATAAAACCCCATCTCAAAAGCATAAATAAATACAATAAGTAGGGAGACTATTTTGTGGTGTGTGATATTGGCTTGTAAAGTTATAAAATTCTTCATGCAAAAAAAATTCTGTATCATGTTTTAAACATATATATATATATATATATCACACATATATACTGGATCATACCAATAAGGTCTGTTTTCATTACATATTGTGCCATTAAATTTTGGTTATACATCTGGACGTGGCAATGATTTATGCAAGTGAAAGTGTAATTATCAAATAAAATTATTGCCAAAGAGGCAATATATTGTATTGTATGTAAAGACAGCTCTTTGGCTCCATTGTCTGTTTGAAATTTGTACAAGAGGGTCTAGAGACGCATCAGCTGCATTTGCTAATCTTGCAGATGACCCTGGTACAGTTGCCAGCAACCACACTGAGTTTACAACATCCATTACTCCAGTTGTAGGGTATATTACGCCCTCTACAGAACTCGTTAGGTACCAAACATTCATGTGGTGCACATACATATATTTAGACAAATATACCTTTAAAAAAAACAATAAAAATAGTAATAATAAAAAGGCCCTGGAGGTTTTGAGAATGTCACTTTCTTTCTATGTGCCTCAGTTCCCTCATATGCACAGTGATAATAGTGTTAGACTTATCATTTTGTTGGGGAAATGCACATAGTTCCTCTACTACAGTGACTCACATGTAGTTAGCACTTGCCGGATTTCAATTATTATTAATTAAGAACCCATGTTCTGAGTGAGTCGGATGACAGCATGCATATTTTTAAGTTGAGAGTCTACTACAGCTTTGCAGCACATACTGCTAGTGTCCATATAGTGATGCACCATGAACGCCTACCTGTTCTAATTTCTGCAAGTCGGAAACAATTTCTCAAAGCTTTGAACTTCGTGCCTTACAGTTATTTTAATAGTTACAACTAATTGATTTAATGTATTAGGAATAGCATACAAATGTATTGTTTAATTTTTCATCAGAGTTTTATTTTCATAAAGTTTTAAGTTTTGTCAGACATGTCATGAAAAAAACTAAACTAGTTGTTCTGTATTACAAAAGACATGAACATCTCTCTTACAACTTTGTAATTGTTCTTAGCTCTTAGTTTAACCTAAAGTTTTGTTTTGGTTTTTGGTTTTTGCCATAACAGTTACATGCTGGTGCCTTGCTATAATATTATTTTATGGTTTATTGGGCAGAACTTTATTCTAAATAAAACTTGTTTTGCAACTCTGTTACGATCCCAGTATATTTTAGCTAAATACAGTTCAATTTTATTGTTTCCTTTTCTTGTTTGTATATTATACACAAAATGCATCTCTGCAGGTTGTAGATATCTCATTTGAAATAGAAAACTGAAGTGCTTATTAAACTTTGAAATACAATTCCATGACACGTTCTGGATTATTATGACTTACCAAGAAGTCAAAATCAGCTGAGTGCGCGGGTGCAAACCTGTCATCACAATAGCTTGTAGTCAGTTGTAGATGGATCTCTTTGAGTTTGATGCCAGCCCGTTATGCTGATATGTAGTAAGTTCCAGGCCAGTCAGGACTAATAAGACCCTGAAGACTCTGTCCTCCCCCACCATCTCCTCCCCCAAAAAAGGAGAGATAATTTTTTGGTATTTATAGTAGAATGATGTACACTTATTACATCCCTGGTCAGAGACTCCTGCCCGCATGTTCCACACACACTGTCTGTACTGAGCTGCCCATACCAAATACAGACAAATCTTAACAAATTTCACAGAAACCTACTTAACTCTATCATGCCATCAATATTATTTTCAACTCACCTGTGGCATGTTGGCCATTGAGAGCAGACAACAAGCAGATCGATCTTTATCAAGAAGAATTCATTGAAACAATATTAAATCTCTATGAACAACTTTTGCACACTAAGAACCACTAGAATTTTTGTTCAAGAAAAAGTACAGTTTTGAAAACTTTTTCCCTATATATGTGTGTACTTAAGTCATGTGTGTGTAAATTTCATTTTATCAGCACACACAAAATAGTTCCTGCAGATTCCTGGACATGTTACAGAACTAAAATATTACCAAAAAGAATATGACTTAACTTCAGCAGGACTTTGATTTGAGCACACATGCATTGTCCAGCTCTAACATTGGCATGGTCTGCTCCTTTTTACCTTCCTGTTTTCTGGTTCTAATATGTCTTTGTCCGTTTGTAATGCGGTGTGTTGTACTTTTGAATGATGCAATAAGAATTCATGTTTTTTTTAATAGAATTTTACCAAGAGTGAATGATGTAAAACTTATATGAAGGCATAAACATGTTAGTGAAACTAAACTAAATCTCCAGGGTTATTCTTCAGCAAACAAAATTCAATTATACAAATTCTAATCAGAGCTTCTAAAATACTTAAGCCTGCTGTCTGTTCACACTTCACATAACGTAGGTTCGAGAAGTGGACCCTGTGTTCACTACTCAGTTCTGTTCCTTTTTATTATAACCTAATCTTGAGAGGGGCTTTTCTTCCCCTTTTTTATGCCTTCATTTATTTATTTCTGATACCAATGTAAAATGATAAACAATTTGCTTTCCTACTTTAGGGCTACCAGAGACCAAGCCACTACATTGCAACTCAAGGTAAAATTTTGTCTTTCAAATGCTATATTTACACTTATTTATATTAAATATTATTTTTATAGTTATTATTATCCAGGAGTTAATCTCTTTTGTAGTCTTGTATTTTAAAAAAAGTAAGCGCTTACTCATTTGTATAGTACCAACACTTGTTCAAAACCTAGGAAAACTTAATCTTGATTCTCTTTTAAATTAAAATCCTGTGATGATTTTGTGATTTGATCTTCGATGATCAGGTATCTCAGTCCACTAGACAGTAGTTTTGGGAAAAAGCATTACTTTTGATGAACAAGAAGTGAGCACTCTTCCCACCTTGGGTAGCTGTCATCTTGTAACCAATTTTGTCAGCCTGAAGAGCAGTAAGACCCAAGACCCATAGTGATGATGAGATATTGTACTGTCATCCAGCAATTTTTGACAAATTGTAACTGAAACAGAATGTAGTCAAGTCTATTTCTTATGGGAAAGAAAAGCAAAGAAGCTTGGTCCTACCATGCTGCACCGAGAAATGAAAGAATCCAAACAAGCAAACAAATTGGTAGTTCTCAGAATGTCTGCTGGCCATCCACAGAACGTGCATGACTGCTTAAAGAGGAAAGGAAAACGGCATGCTTCTCTTTTACTCAGCTTTTGCTTTGCTTTGCTTTGCTTTGCTTTGCTTTGCTTTGCTTTGCTTTGCTTTGCTTTGCTTTGCTTTGCTTTGCTTTGGTTTTTTCCTCCTTTGGTACTGAGGACAGAACCCAGGGCCATGAACTTGCTAGGCAAATGCTACTGGGGAGCTAAATCTATTTCCTGACATTTGCTCTTTTAACACAGGTCATTTTATTGATATTTAGCCTTTTGTTTTAGTAATTGGATTTAATTGAATATTCTTTACTGTGAGAAATCTGTAAAACTGCATGATGCATATACCAGTAGTTCTACATGGGTGATAGACAGCACATGCCTTTGCAGCTAGGTAATAATATAGAATAATAGTAATAATAATAATTAATAATAGTAATAATAGGATGTAAGGACATTACTTTGTTTACTTTTAATCATACACTATTCATAAATGATGGACATTTGGTTAATTGGCAATGTCTTCTCACAGTGTCCTGAGAGTTCTGTTTTCCACATATACATACAAGTACAGTAGAGTACCATAGTGGCAGGGATAAACACCTTAGAAAGTATGATACCATTTTATGAATTGCTACTTCTAGAAGACAAATTGAAAGAAAAATTGGTACGTGTCTATGTTTTTTGTGTAGCATATTTTCCAATATAAACTGAAATGAAGTAGTTCTAGTTGTAGTGTAAAGAGAATTTTATCTTTTTTAGCTTGTTTCATGAACACTACTTTTTATGTATTGCAAACTTTGTATTACCTATAAAATATCTATGCTAACATAGGATGAAAAATTGTTTACAGGCCCAGTTCATGAAACCGTATATGATTTTTGGAGGATGGTGTGGCAAGAGCAGTCTGCCTGTATTGTGATGGTCACTAATTTAGTGGAAGTTGGCCGGGTAAGAGAAAACTTTATTTATTTATTTATTTATTTATTTATTTATCCATTTATTTATTCATGTATGTATGTATGTATTTATTTATTTACATGTATGAGTATTCTTGAGAATAATAATCAACTGTCTTGGAAAAGATCATCCAGTAGTTTAATAATATTTCATAGACAGAACATCTTGATTGAATGCTCCTAAGTGAGCTTTCAATGACTGAAAAATATTTGATTTCTCATTGAATAATAAGATAATCTTTAATTTTTAAAAATAATTTCTGAGACCGGTATACACAAATGCTCCCCCCTTCTCCAATTCTTTCCTTGAACCCAGCCACCAAACTCATAATCTCCTCTTTATTTATGATTGTTGCACGTTTATACAACCCACAGAGTCCATATGCTATTGCTTGTATATGCCTATGCGTAGGGGAGGCCACTTGGGATTGGACCACTTATGAGGGAACTTTTGGAGGAAACTAAGATAAACTTGAATTTTATACTGACATGTAACTGAACTATTAGACTTAACATTTTTTTGAAAGTGCACAGTCTGTTTCTTGTGTATCATTTTCTCAGCTGTGTTTGAACTAAGGACTAAATTTTTCATTGGAATGAAGTTGTCTTGACTACCGTGTATGTGTTCAAATTAATCTGCAGCTATGCATTCTTCTCATCACTAGGTGAAATGCTATAAATATTGGCCTGATGATACTGAGGTTTATGGTGACTTCAAAGTCACCTGCGTAGAAATGGAGCCACTTGCTGAGTATGTCGTTAGGACATTCACCTTGGAAAGGGTAAGCATTCAAACTTCTATTGAAAGTATTGAAGCTTTCAGAAAAACCACTGCAAGGTTTTGCTTTGATTACTATGAAATCTATGTACCTATCTATTTATTAATCTACAAATTCATTTCTTTTTGTTGTTGTTGTTTTTGTTTTGAGACAGGGTCTCAATGTGTAGTGTAGTTCTGGCTATCCTTGAACTCACTCTGTAATTCTAGCTGGCCTCAAGCTCACAGAGATCTACCTGCCTCTGCCTCCCAAGTGCTGGAATTAAAGGTGTGGGTCACTAAACCTAGCAATCTATAAATTCTTATTTAAGAGTTAAAGTTTTGGACATATACTAAAATCCCTGTCCTTGTTGGAGGAGTCCTCAGATGCAAGGATATTGATATTATTATATATAATATATGTAAACAGATTATATAGCGGCAGAGCACGGTGATAGAATACCCTTCGGAAACTAGAATAGAAGATATTGCTAAAATGCAAAGGGAAATGTTTCACAAAATTAAAGGGCTAAGGGGAAGAACATATTTTAAATGGCATATGGACCACACCTTTAATTCCAGCACTTGGAAGTGAGGTGTAAGGGTATGTAAGAGGAAGGTGCTCCTGAAAGAGATGAGTCATGCTGGAGCCCTAAGGCTTACAGTTTCTCTTCTGAGATTCATGGATCAGATGTCAGAGATAGGTAACTCAGGGGAAACGAAAGATGCAGGATAAACGAATCACAGAACAAGACACTGAAGCCTGATGGCCAGCCCAGTGATTTTCTTTTGACTTATGCCACTGGAGGCTTTAAAGCTCAGGATACACCATTTTGTTGCTTTGATTTGATTTCATTAATTGATTTTCTCTTGATATTCTCATTGCTAAAATGCATTCTAATTACTCTCACCTCTCTTCTTTTTTTATACTCATATAATTTTTGGTCATGTTGTGACCCACTGAGTTTAAGAAGGTGAGCTAAAGAAGCAAAAGAGGGTATATACTTTTAAGAGATGGGCATAGGTCCAGATATAGCTCTCTCTTGTGAGACTATGCCGGGGCCTAGCAAACACAGAAGTGGATGATCACAGTCAGCTATTGGATGGGTCACACGACCCCCAATGGAGGAGCTAGAGAAATTACCCAAGGAGCTAAAGGGAACTGCAACCCTATAGGTGGAACAACATTATGAACTAACCAGTACCCGGGAGCTCTTGTCTTTAGCTTCATATGTATCAAAAGATGGCCTAGTCGGCCATCACTGCAAAGAGAGGCCCATTGGACTTGCAAACTTTATATGCCCCAGTACAGGGGAACGCCAGGGCCAAAAAGGGGGAGTGGGTGGGTAGGGGATTGGGGGCGGGGGTATGGGGGACCTTTGGGATAGCATTGAAAATGTAAATGAGGAAAATACCTAATTAAAAAAAAAGTTTAAAAAAAAAAAGAAGCAAAAGAGGGTATACACTCTTAAGAGATGGGCATAGGTCCAGAACCATGGCTACTACAGAAGTGATTAATGGATAGTAGAACAGAAAAACGTATAAACAAAGGCACACACAAATCTATGAATTTCGGTAACATCAATTTGTAATGTTAATGTAAATGAAAATCACTAGAACCTGTGAAGACAGGCAACTATAAACTGTCTACTGAGAATGGTCAATGAATATGGATATAACGTTTTGTATTTTCAAATGAACAAGAAGTATTACAAAGGGTCCTCATTGATTGTGTATGATCATTTAGATATGGAATTTGTTAATGATCAGAGTTAAAAATACTTTAAGCCTCTGCAAATCAGTATAGAAGTTTAACTATGGGATTTTAAAAAAAAGTTTAGGTATTTGGTGCATTTATCTATTATATGAGTCTATCCTTAAGAATGTATTTACAGGCAATATCTAATTTATATTGATGAAAAAATTCTAGATAACTGGAAACATGATGTGGCAGAGAAATGGTCAAACGTTAGAAATCCAGAGAATTTTGTAGTTGAGAATTTCTTTTAAAGAATGGGTGTGGCCATTCTTTTAGCCAGAGAAGACCATTAAAGTCTACAAAATGTATTTGAAAATAATAATTTAGAAAAAAGGCAAGCTATATATTAAGGTGGAACACCAAGCAGAAAAAATACCATTAAAGTCTGGTTGCTTAAAAAGATCAATAAAATATCTAAATAACTAAGGGAAACACAGTGACAAATTTCCAAACATTGTTTGAGGAATATTGTATTAGAAAGCATGCGAAGTTTGTAACTAGAATTACATTTGCTGTTAGAAAAGTTACTTTATTAAACCAATCTGAAGGTGGCGGAGAAGAATGTTTACAAAATCCTCAGGCAGGTGATGGTTCAATAAAAATACCACAGCCTATAGCAGAGACAGGAGAGGAAAGGGGAACTTCCAGACAGAGATAGTAACTATGGGAAGAATTGGAGGTGAGTGATCGATTTCACTCAAAAATATGAAAGATTTTAAGAAATACTGAATCTAGTCGTGAAGTAAGAAAATACCTGAACTATTATATTTTTCTAAGAGCATGAAGACATTTAAATTAAGGGAAGACATGGAGCATAGGAGTGAAGTTATGTAATTCCATTAATTGTTTCATGAATTTAATGTATTATACTTAAAGACATTTGACTTCCTGAATGGAAAAGTGACCTCCCAATAACTATGGAGTGCTTGGAGTGGAAAGGGGAATATGTATTATAATAAACTAATATAGAGGCTGTTGGCACAGTGATTAGTAAAGTAAGGTGATAGACATTTGCCCTAGCATTCAATATTTTTGCAAATCTTAGCAAATTAGTAAAAGAAATGTTGTATAACAAATGTTATATTTTTCTTTTTATTTTATTTATGTATGTGAATGTTTTGCTTTCATGTATCCCTGTGTACCATAGGCATGTTTAGTGTGCCCACGGAGGCCATAAAAAGCCATGGATGCTCTGGTACTGGAGTTACAGATGGTCAGGGTTGGCATGTGGGTGCTGGAAACCACACCCAGGTTCTCTAGAAGTAAAGCCAGAGCTCTTAACTGCTGAACTGTTTCCTCACCCGCAGTTCTATAGATGTTTTTAAAACCAAAATTATTTTAATAGAAGCTTTTCTACCAAGTTTTTAAAAAAACTAATATTTACTTAAATTACTAAATCAACACAAAATTCACATTTTCTTTTTTAACAATCTATAGAAAATATATGAAAAGGGCTTCCATAATGACAGAACACTCGACACTGTCTTTGTCTATATTTAGCAAGACACGTTTCTAAATAGGAAAAAACAGTAAAATACATCAAATGCCATAAAATAAGATATAAATGACCAAACACTCATGTCTCTGTGTATGGGTTACAAGAGATTAATGTCACACTAGTTACGCCTAATTCTAAACAGAACGCCACTGGAGTCTTTCAACTGTTTTTCTTGTTATCTAAACTAAAGGCAGTGCTTTTGGAAGAAAGGCACATATCTAGTCATTAGTCTGAATTTTATTTATTAATTAATTACTCCTTGGGATTGATCACATGGCCTTGTCCACATTAGTGTTCTACCACTGAACTCCTTCCTAAGCTACACAAGAAACTTTTTAAATAAAAGACTCCTGGGGGATGTTTACTACCAGATGGGAAAACCAGCTTTTACAAGGCAGCCTCGCACATGTCAGATGAGTAGAGAGAGTGCCAGCATAACCCATGAAACCACTCTGCTAAAGTAGTTAGTATAGAGGATGTGAAATATATCAAAAATGTGATTTTTCCCATTTTTGTGATTTCAGGATGACTTTTGAGGAATTAATATTGAAAGGAATTACAACACACAATCACTAGCTGCTGAGATTTTGATAACACTTGTTTCTGTAAGATAGACTCTGAAGATAAACTGCCATTCTTAAATTGATTTATTTAGTTCCTGTTTTTGCTTTTTCTGATTGACCAAGTAAGATTAATATCTCCACCAGTAGCTCACAGTAAAGTTAGATTGATATAGATTTTTTTGTTTGTTTGTACAAATACAGATCCTTCAGCATAAATTTTTCCGTGTTATATTTACAGTGCCAATGCTTCCTCAAACCTAAGGATTGCTTATAAACCAGGAGAGGGCGTGTCGGCACCTTGACACGGTTCTCTTAGATTAACCTGATAGAAGAGAGAATGGCAGTGGACGGGTCACTTCCTTCATTGTGCTGTTACTCTAGAGAATACTTTATGAGCCAAATTACTTCACAAAGCTGAGAAACATGATTTATCCAGAGAACAGTTTAGCTGCCTGTATATTTTCACAAACCAATCTAGTGTCTCACTGTGCTGGAAAATCCCTACATGCTAGGCTTCAAAACCATTTTCAACATGGATAAGCAAGGTTTGGAAATCTCTCCTTGAGAAGTCAGTACACCAGCTCAAGGAAACTTTCCCCTTTCTTTCTTATCCCTCCCCCAGCCCCCAAATAATTTCATGTGATATCACTCCTAGTAAGAAGCAAGCTATCAAAGGCAAATACAAATTACCCAGAGAACCAAACAAAACTTTCTTTCATGCCAGTTCTCTGACAATAAAGGTTAAGTTTGCAGGCCCTGTTAGACTAGTATCCTTAAAATAAAATCAGTAAATATTAATTTTTTTCATGGCCACTAAAATCTAGTAGCCATTGCGTACTTGGTGATTTTCTATGGATCGCTTCTAAAACACTCTTTTTTATCTTTGTACAGAGGGGCTATAATGAAATCCGTGAAGTCAAACAGTTCCACTTCACTGGCTGGCCTGACCATGGTGTTCCATACCACGCAACAGGGCTCCTGTCATTTATCCGGAGAGTCAAGCTATCTAACCCTCCCAGTGCTGGGCCCATTGTCGTACACTGCAGGTGAGCAACATTCCCAACTTTAAACGAGCATCCAAACAGGACTTAAAGGTGCAAAAGCTAAATGTTGCTCACGAGGTTTGTACTTGCCTATACTACAGATGATGTAGAACAGAAATAAAAGTTGGCTGTGGGTAGCATATAAGCTAAGAATAGACAGAGTCCATACATTCAACCTAGTGTATGTCACCTGCAAATACAAGCATAGAAAGTGCCTTTCAGTGGCAACATATGTGTTGGGAGGCTTTATCATTTTTGAAAATTCCATACTGTATAGATTGGTAAGTTGTTTGTGTTTTTTTAATTTTTTCTTTTTGTTTGTTTGTTTGCCAATTCACTTAGTCTCCACTGGAATCCCAGCTTTTAAAGCTAAACTTGAGCCATATGCCATTAGGAAATGGCCTAAATTGCAAGAATTGGAGATATAAAACAGGTGCATAACTTTTTCTTTTTTAAAACATTATCCATTAGAGGACCTTAAAACCACATTGATATGAGTCTGCAAATATATGCCAAAACCTGAATAGTAAATCCAGATTTCTTCTGATTAAAAAGTTATATATATATATATATATATATAAGCAACCTGAGACATTAAAAGTGAGAGACAAGGATCATTTTGAAATAGGGCCAGAAAAACAAGTACAGCTTCTAAAAAGCTGCTGGGAACGGATGCACACCAGTCTCAGATCGTGCTCTTTTCAAGCTGCTGCATACATAGAACTTCAGCATCTTTCTTTCTATTTGTAAAACCCAACCCATTCAGAATTTCAATGCCCTTTAATAATAATAATAATAAATAATAAATAATAATACAATGAAACAAAGGGAAGAGAAACATCCCGTAATGATCAAACACTGGACACATCTTAAAGGGGAAAAAAAGTCATTTCAGTCCTCCAGAGATCTGATGTACTCTCCTCAATTACTTACCTGTCACAGACACTGGGAACAGTGATTGAGAAGAAAGTATAAGGGAAAGGAATAGCGATACAGAACATTTCTTTGGCTAACATTCTAAGAGAGAAGCAAGTGTAAGACAGGTGACTGTCTTTGAACAGCAAGGAAACAATGCCCTTAGCCCAGTTAACCATTTAAAAATGAGGTACCTACATGTTTAATGCAGAGACTTTTTGATTCATCAGGCGTTTATGTTTTCTCAAGAATTGCTTGCTTGATGTATGCTCAGGAATTCTATCCCCAGAAAGAGAAGTTCCTTATTTCTACCTACATGGTCATCTCTGCATGACTGGAAAAGAAACTGGCTAGACAGTGGATCCCGCACCACTCTCCCCTGTCTGACACCGCCCCACAATTGTGGTGCCTATCTTATTGTCTGTGAAGCTGTAGAGACTTTTACAAAGGCTAAAATATTCAAAGCATGTTATGATTCTGCTATATAAATGGAACAAAAGAGTGGCTATCAGGCTAAAGAGGTGGCTCAGTAGTTAAGCACACTGGCTGCTCCTGCGGAAGACTCGAGTTCAATGTTCAGAACCCACGTGGCAGCTCACAACTGTCTGCAACTCCAGTCTCAGGGGTCCAGTGCCCACTTCTGATGTCCTAAAGTACCACTCACATGAATGGTAAACATATATACATACAGCCTAAACATTCATTCAAGTGAAAACACTGAAGTATGTAGAGTACAATTTTTTTGTATTCTACACCTTCCCATATTCTATATGTAAGTATCCATTAAAATGTATTTTTAAATTTTTATTAAACTAATAAAATTTATGTTAAAATTTACAACTCAGTATTGGCATCTTTAAGTCATCAAAATAATTTATATAGTTAAATACCTCTTAAATATACATGATATCTTCTGAAGCTAAAAGTAATATGCACTCAACTAGTTTTTAAAATATATTTGGAACATTAAATTCGATAGAAGTAGAAAATAATCTCTTGTGAATTCCTCGATGAAAGGACATCGTGACAAGTTCCTGATTAGACCGAAATCATTCCATCTCCAAGGGAGAATACTCAGAATAAATTTGGCTTCATAGAATGAATTCTGTAGTGTTCATTCTGTTTCTATTTTGTGGAATAATTTGAGGAGTATTGGTATTAGGTCTTCTTGGAAAGTCTGATAGAATTCTGCACTAAACCCATCTAGTCCTAGGCTTTTTTTTTTTTTTTTTTTTTTTGATTGGGAGACTTTTAGTTTAGATGGTTTATCTGATCCTGATTTAACTTAGGTATCTGTTTAGAAAATTGACCATTTCATTCAGATTTTTTCAGTTTTGTTGAATATAGGTTTTTGTAGTAGAATCTGATGATTTTTTTTAATTTCCTCAGTTTCGGTTGTTATACTTCCCTTTTCGTTTCTGATTTTGTTAATTTGGATACTGTCTCTTTTAGTGTGGCTAAGGGTTTGTCTATCTTGTTGATTTTCTCAAAGAACCAGCTCCTGGTTCTGTTGATTCTTTGTATAGGTCTTTTTGTTTCTACTTGGTTGATTTCAGCCCTGAATTCCATTATTTCCTGCCTTCTACTCCTTGTGGGTGTATCTGCTTCTTTTTGTTCTAGAGCTAACAGGTGTGCTGTTAAGCTGGTAGTGTATGCCTGCTCCAATTTCTTTTTGGTGGCAGTCAGAGCTATGAGTTTTGCTCTTAACACTGCTTTCATTGTGTCCCATAAGTTTGGGTATGTTGTGCCTTTATTTTCATTAAATTCTAAAAAGTCTTTAATTTCTTTATTTCTTCCTTGACCAAGTTATTTTTGAGTAGGACATTGTTCGGCTTCCATGTGTGTGTGGACTTTCTTTTGTTTTGTTGTTATTGAACACCAGTCTTAGTCCATGTTGATCTGAGAGGATGAATGGGATTATTTCAACTTCTTGTATCTGTTGAGGCTTGCTTTGTGACTGATTATATGATCAATTTTGGAGATCATACCATGAGGTTCTGTGAAGAAGGTATATTCTTCTGTTTTCAGATGAAATGCTCTATAGATATCTGTTAAATTCATTTGATCGATAACTTCTGTTAGTTTCGCTCTGTCTCTCTTTAGTTTGTATTTCCATGACTGTCCATTGCTGAGAGTGAGGTGTTGAAGTCTGCCACCATTATTGTGTGAGGTACAATAGGTACTTTGAGCTTTAGTAGTTTCTTTTATGAATGTGGGTGCCCTTGCATTTGGAGCATAGATGTTCAGAATTGAATGCACTTCTTGGTAGAGTTTTCCTTTGATGAGTATGAAGTAACCTCCTTATTCTTTTTGATAACTTTTGGTTGAAAGTCGATTTTATCTGATATTAGAAGGTCTCCTCCAGCTTGTTTCAGACTGTTTGCTTGGAAAATTGTTTTCCAGTCCTTTACTCTGAGGTAGTGTCTATCTTTGACACTGAGGTACGGTTCCTGTATGCAGCACATGTTGGGTCCTATTTACATATTCAGTCTGTTAGCCTTTTTCTTTTTATTGAGGAATTGAGTCCATTGAAGTTAAGAGATATTAAGGAATAGTGACTGTTGCCTCCTGTTATTTTTGATGTTATTTTTATGTTTGTGTCACTATCTTCTTTAAGGTTTGTTGAAAGAAGATTACTTTCTTGCTTTTTCTAGGATGTAGTTTCCCTCCTTTGGTTGTAATTTTCCATCTATTCTTTGTAGGGCTGGATTTGTGGAAAGATATTGTGTAAATTTGTTTTTGTTATGGAATACTTTGGTTTCACCATCTATGATAATTGTGACTTTTGCTGGGTATAGTAGCCTGGGCTGGCATTTGTATTCCCTTAGGGTCTGTATAATATCTACCCAGCAACTTCTAGATTTCATAGTCTCTGGTGAGAAGTCTGGTGTAATTCTGATAGGTCTGCCTTTATATGTTGTCTGCCTTGGTTTCTGTTGCTTATGTTCTTGCCCTTGCCTGTTACCATCTGGTTATCTCTCGTGTTAGCTGGTCTTACTGTCTCTGACTGTGGCTTGTTCCTCCTGCAAGACTGTGTATCAGTACTCCTAGATCAGTTCACTCCATTAGGAGTTTGGGTGCAGGGTCAGCTCAGCGGTGCAGACGAAACCAGAAAGATCCTGTCCCCAGCTGTTCCTTGGTTTTGTTGTCCTGATGGCTCTGAGTGGGTCCCTCTTGGGCCAGGAATTTGAGCAGAAGTGTTGGCCTTACCTATGCTCACAGATGTGTCTGCACTTCTGGGAGACTAGCTCTTTTCTGATGGTATTTGGGTATGGAACTCTGTGACACAGGATCAGCTCTGGGCACAGATGGAAAACGGAAGGCTGTAATACAAATTTTTAAAGGCATATCGCTATGATGTGAGTGGTCATACATCCTCTGTACTTCACAGTGTACTCTGGTAGATAGCAAATATTCTCTCTCTCTCTCTCTCTCTCTCTCTCTCTCTCTCTCTCTCTCCCCCTCTCTCTCCCCCCCCCCCTCTCTCTCTCTTTTTTTCAGAAGAGCAGAGGGGGCTCTTCTTTTCTGGTAGCATGATTCTCTTAACCAACCTTCTGCTTTGGCTTTTCCTGTGAACTATGGCTCACCATATGTCCCATTGAAAGACTTTGGGATCAATGACCTTGATGGTTGCATGACCCTTACTGAGCTGGGAAGGCTCCTCCTGCTGTTGGACAGCTAAAGACAGGCATGTGAAGGAAATTCAATATGGAGTTAGATTTTGTAGGTAGCTTGATCCCACCACTGTTTGAATCCCATGAGTGTGAAATTATAAAATATTATAAAATTATAACATTTATAATATGTTATAATATATAATTTATAACAAAAAGCAAAGTCTATGTGATAGAGGTATGAAACTTGAGCAATATGCAGACATTATGTTCAGTGTAGAAATAATTTTCAATGCTTGTTGCAATATAAGTACATGCAAAATCAGACACTGTGTATGAAGTTGTTCATTAGTATGTTTTCCTGTGGCATATAGAATTATATGTTTGCATTTCATTAAGTCATTTTGATGACGTGTGACTCAAAATACAATAGAACCTCAACCTTGCAAAGACAAACGTGTTCTCATGCTTCTTTCAATTTCTCAGTGCTGGTGCTGGGCGCACAGGCTGTTACATTGTTATTGACATAATGCTGGACATGGCTGAAAGAGAGGGTGTGGTTGACATCTACAACTGTGTGAAAGCCTTACGATCTCGGCGCATTAATATGGTACAGACAGAGGTAAACTGATTTGCCCTTAATACATTTTTCTTGTTTTGTTTTGGTTTTACTGTTGTGTCTACCATATACCAAATGGGACATATTTTTAATATATAATCAACCTTAACACATTAAATCATATAGAAAAACTTTGGTATCTTAATTTAATAGTTCCATTTCAGTATATTCTCTGTCTTCTCTAAACTTTATTAAACTCATATGAAATTGTCTCTCTTTCCTTTTGATAGGAACAGTACATTTTTATTCATGATGCCATTTTAGAAGCCTGCTTATGTGGAGAAACTGCCATCCCTGTGTGTGAATTTAAAGCTGCATATTTTGATATGATTCGAATAGACTCTCAGACTAACTCCTCTCATCTCAAAGATGAATTTCAGGTGCAGACTGCTTCTAAGGTTTCTATGAAAGTCTTTCCAATTTGTACTGGGCACTAATAACTCTTAGAAAAAGTCTTTCAAGTTAAATGTGTAACCTTTGACTCTTCTGAAACTATAACATTTGTGTTTTTCACTACATACATTATGAATTAATTTTTTATTAATGCATTGATATCTGCTATATCCTGACAGGCAAAATGAGTTCATTGTCTGAAAAGAATATTAGAAAAAGATACTATAGATTTCAAGTCTGGTTATGATTTGAGTGTTTATAATTTCTTTATTTCTCAAATAGAGTCTCAATATTTTGACCTTCATTGGCATGTTCTATGTATGATAAGCATCAAATAATAATAATATCAGGAATTTGTATCAAACATTGTTGTGCTCACTGCCTTTATACATCCCTCAGTATGGAAGAAAATGAGTTCACACGTAGCTCCAGGAAACTGCTATTTAGATTCTTGATGTAGTGTTCTAACATGACAAAATGTGATTGTAAATGGTAGCTTCCTCTTTGAAGGTCATCATTACCATTGTGGATCATCATGAATTTTCTTTGACTGTGCAGTGAGTTTAATGTGTAGCTGTGTGGTTTTGCTATTCCTTCCTTTTGAGGAGAGACACGTGAATAAAAGGTGTCTGCTGACTGCCTAGCTTCACAAGCTTCATTAGCTTAACTAAAGAGTCTATCAGCCTGTCACAGAGGCAACTGCCTTGGCCTTCAAGTGCCAAATCCCTCACCTTCCACTTGGCTTCCCAAACACTTGGTGGATTTGTGTTATGTGATTAAATGGGTCACTATCTTCTAACCTCTGTTCCCTTTCCTCTTTAGACTCTGAATTCGGTCACCCCTCGACTACAAGCTGAAGACTGCAGCATAGCCTGCCTGCCAAGGAACCATGACAAGAACCGTTTCATGGATATGCTCCCACCTGACAGATGTCTGCCTTTTTTAATTACAATTGATGGGGAGAGCAGTAACTACATCAATGCTGCTCTTATGGATGTAAGAGACTGACTCTTTGTTTGTGAAAAATGCCCTTAAAATCTACAGAACTCAACTGGACACTGGCTACTTTTTTTTTTTAATTTGGAATTATAAAACAGATTAGAAAGGATAACTGAAAATTGTCAATGAAATACAAATGGAAAAGGATTTTAGGCTGTATCTCCAGGGATTCTTAGCAACTATAACATATATAGGTTTATTGTAGATTTGAGATTGATAGTTACAGTATCCATATAGAAAAAAATCATGTTATATATTTCATCTTAATTGTTTTAAGATTTAAATTAATTTCATCTAAATTGAGTTAAGAGAAATTGGCACTTTATTTTTTTTAACAGTAAGAACACATTTTAAAATCACAGAATGCCACAATCTAACCCAATTGTGGATTTTTTAATTTGGAAATAGTTATCTGTGATGCTCGTTGTTCCAGTAATTTAAAAGTAACGAGTTTTATTATTAGCTGAGACTATTTAGAAATAACTAAGGAAGACATGAGCAATATCATATTAACAAACCTACCATCAAGAAAGAATTATTTTGACTTGCTGCATTGCTAATACTTACAGGTTCTCCTGCGTGCATCCCATGTGACAGTTGTCCATAAACAGAACAACAGGGACAGGTTTACAATTCTCTCATCAACCATCTTGCATTGGTTATCTCGGGAAGAAGCTAGAAAGCTATTAGGAATCAGAATCCTTTAAGGCAATTTATTATTTTCATTCCTGTTTCATTTTCATCTACGAAACTCTAGCAAGGAAAATATAGGAAAGGAGTCTTTTTTTTCTCCTGACTATTATGAGGTTTTCTAAGTTGCTACCCCTTTTCTGTTTTTTTTTTTTTAAAGACAGGGTCTCATGTATTCCATAAGACTTGTAACATTCTGTGTAGTGTCTCCACCTCTCCAGTGCTTAGGATACTAGGCATGTACCACCATACCCAAGTACTTGTTGGGTTTTGGAAAATTAATGTCAATAAATGTATAGCCTAGTAACAATGTGCAGCATCCTATGGTCTCCTGCAAAGACTATGCTTACATGGTTTTTTGCTTTCTTTTGTGCTACAGAACCTAATAATCTGAAAGCAGGCTCTCACTGAAACTAATCCCAACCTTGATGTACCCTGAAACATGCCAGTATAGCTTTAATTCGATATATTTGTATTTTAGTATAGGTCATGACTGACAGATTGCCCAGGCCAGATAAACATTGCTTTAACAACTACAGAAAGTAGATACCACACTGAGAACATGTTGATGTTCTCACAGCATAATAACTGTACAATTTTGAGGTACCTGTGGTTTTTCTTTTATTGAAGAAGAAATGAATCTTGTAACTTTATTTACACACACACTTGTAGAAATGAAATACATATGGACAAAGCAGAGATGTTTTGCTGATTTTTCTTGCAGCCTTCAGAAACTCATTACCTTTGGGAAATTGAAACTGTCATGGACGGTCTTTCCCTCAGGGAGTTCACCCATCTCTCCCTCTGGGTGTGTCCTACGTTAACATTTGTCCGTGAGATAAAACTGGGAGGGATTCAAACACTTTGACAACCTTAAACTCTGTCATTTACTGGTTCCATTACATTCTGGAACCAGTATGTCCTGTAGCTTAGGCAACATTCCGGTTCCATACCTATGTAATGTTGCTACCACTACTTGGTCCTACAATGGAGTACACTGAATCTGTTTGTACAACTGACTGTGAATTTTATTCATTTTTTCAGACTTTTATAAATAATAACAATGAAAATATGATCATGTCTACATCCCTTCCCCCTTCCTGACTATGCATTTTATGTTCTTGTATTTCTCAAGTATCCCATTTTTCCACAGAGCTATAGGCAGCCAGCAGCTTTCATCGTCACACAATACCCACTGCCAAACACTGTGAAAGACTTCTGGAGATTAGTATATGATTACGGATGTACCTCCATCGTGATGCTAAATGAAGTGGACCTGTCTCAGGTTGGTAGACATACATTGACAATGTGCTTTTGGATACAACCTAGCAGAATAATAATACGATATCATTTCCTACTTTATAAGGACTCTAATTCCCTTCCCAGAGTTAAAAAAAAAAAAGAAAGAAAGAAAGAAAGAAAGAAAGAAAGAAAGAAAGAAAGAAAGAAAAACTCTCTTATCTTTTCTTTCCAAACACACCTAGGGCTGCCCACAGTACTGGCCAGAAGAAGGAATGCTGCGATATGGTCCTATCCAAGTGGAATGTATGTCTTGTTCAATGGACTGTGATGTGATCAATCGAATTTTTAGAATATGCAACCTAACGAGAGTAAGTCTCTCTCTCTCTCTCTCTCTCTCTCTCTCTCTCTCTCTCTCTCTCTCTTACGAGTATGAGTAAGTCTTTATTGGGGTCATTTTAACTAAGCTGATGCAGAGGAAGTAGGGATGTAATCATATCCAAACAACGGGAAAGGAAGAATTAATGAGCACCACACAACCCATACCAGAGCCCCTGGTCACCTTATGTCTTAGTTCCAGGACAGTATGTGTTCCAGACACAGGAACCTTGAAGTGCTGAAAGCTAGGTTTTCCTCTCAATGATTGCAATCACATGTCCCATTTTCAAATCTAGACTCAGGCAGTTTCTCAGTCATCTCTGATAGTCTCAGCCTGGTCCCACAGCACATGTGGCCTTAGGACAAGGATGAAGTCTCACCTTGTTAGTATTGACATCCAGACCAGAAAAACATACTAATGAAAAGTAAGAATAATCAGGATGACAGTAGCAGGGGACAGGATACACCATGCCAGCATCATAGGACACTTCCCAGTCACTGTTTCAGGACCCGTGTGCAATGGGAGAAGCCAGCCACAACTCTCCCACCCCCAGCGCCCCATCGACATATTCTTCCTTCCACCTCACTAAACACTACAGCATCTGGCTCTGTTCACTTCTGAAGGAGGAGTCAATGTTGCTAACTTTTGCTTTTTGTCAGCAGCTGAGTGGCAATTCTATCTGTCCCACAGCAATTTTTTGTTTTCCTGACAAGTTACATGCTTTGTACAATAGACTCTCTGAAAGTCTTTTTTAAAAACCAACTGACAAAAAAAAAAAAAAACAAATAAATCTACTAAAACTATTTAGCTTATGTAACTAGATAGTAACCAGAACTAAAAGAAAATAACCTTCTCAAAACAGCACTTCTAAAAGAGACAATTTCCTTGTTTTTAATGATATTGGTTCTCTTTATGTCTATGATTTTAAGTATGTCATTAGAACTGTCATATTTCTTATATTGAAAAAACTATCTGTATATCTTGCTAATTAGGCTATATGAACATAAGTAAGAATAGGATAAACTCATAACCAATTCCATCGTTCATTTCAGTGGAGGAAAAAAAGAATGAATTCAGTCATAATATCCATGCATAGTTTAGATTGTAATTTAAGTGGAATCTCATTATGTTTGCACATCTGTCTTAATATACTTCTAGTAATGTTATAACTAAGCAACTGTAGCTGCTCAACTCTAGAAGCAAAGCTTGTCTGTGAGTTGAGCTTTTTCTATGGAATGTATTCAGATTTGAAATCTGCATTGCTTTATTTTTTTTTCTCCAGAATATATATTGCTTTGGTTACGTCCCTGTATATATTGTGTCCTGGTGCTTATTAATCCAATTTTCATTCTCTCTTTCATTATTTGGTATCATTCACTGCATTGTGAGTTTAGTCTATCAGTGCAGTATTAGAGGAGATGAGGTACATAGCCTTTCTATGGGAGACTTAAGATCTAATACCTTGTGATCACTCACTCAGTGTGCTGTATGGTCCCCTCTGTATTTTCTCTTCAGGGTAATATGTCTTCCAGAAGCAGTGCTATTTTGAAAGTATCATGCAAAGTTCTTGCAACACACAGTTTAAGGCAAAAGGAGGAGGTCCCTTATCTCTAAAGAATGTATACCTTATCAGAGAAGGCTAGCAACGCATGAGTAACTTTACCAGTGTCTGTTTACTGACATGATGTACATGTCAGAGGAGAAGCACAGACTATAAATTGTTTCACTGGATGTTCAGACATAAGTGACCCGTAAAGATTTCTGTAAAATAAGAGTATTTAAGCAAAAAAATTGAAGAATTCGTAGGTATTATTTGAGTGTGGGATAGCTAGAGACAGAGAGCTTTCCAAGAACACTAAAGTTATGTGGCATTATGGGAAAGTCTGCAGGCAAACTGTGGTCAAATTAGCTATTCTACTTGACAGTTAAAAGAACACTATAGAAAGAAGTTCTCCAAACAAATGGGACATTCTCTTCAAAGTCCCCAAGGCAAATAGAAAAGAGGTAAATGAGCTTAAGAGAGACCAGTGTTTCCAACCTCAATGGCATGTTAGAGGGAAAAGAGGTGTGACAGTGGAAACGAACCAGATCATGAAAGGAGTTTTACATCCTGATAGACTAAGAGCATTACGAACTCATGAGGTCTAAGAACGACAAGATCACTTTCGAACTTCAGCAAAATCATGATGCCCGCAGTAAGAATAGATGGAAGGGAGGGTGGACCAACCTACTTCACAAGCATGCCAAGATATTTGTCTTCAAGGTGACTTTAGAGCCTATCAAGTTGGCAATCAGTATAAGCCATCTCAGGCAAATAAAAAGAACAAGTTGTGGGTTCTTGCTGTCATAGCTTGGAATGTTTCTGAAAAGGCACCACAATTACTAGACTCAGTCCAGTATAAGTTCCCTCTGTACTATAAATAGTGCATGTCTTTTACCATATGTTAAAGGATCTCATCCTGATGTTCATAAAATGCTGGTTTTCTCTACAGCCACAGGAGGGCTATCTGATGGTACAACAGTTCCAGTACCTAGGCTGGGCTTCTCATCGAGAAGTGCCTGGCTCCAAACGCTCGTTTTTGAAATTGATACTGCAGGTGGAAAAATGGCAAGAGGAATGTGAAGAAGGGGAAGGCCGGACAATCATCCACTGCTTGTGAGTAGGACAGGGCAGGGCAGGGCATCGTGGCCTTGCCATGCAGGGAGCCTCAGAACTCATTTCCTGGCTAGCCTTTGCTTTGTGTGTGTTTAAAAGATGTTCCTCAAATCCTGGCAGACAAAACTACCATAGCTCGTATTTCAAAATAGAACTCTAGTCTCAGAAATGAATATTTTACTATTAATTTTAGTTTTGTTTTCTGACTATTAAATCTAATAAGAGATGACTCAGTAGTTAGGAGCAGTGCCTACTTTCCTAGAGGATCTGAGTTTGATACCCAGGACCTAACTGGTGACTCACAACCCTCTCTTGACTCTAGTTCCAGGAGATCTGATGCTCACATCTGACCTCTGTGGGCAGTGCATGCGCTGGGTATACAGACAACATGGAGGAAAACATATCCACACAATAAAAATTATGCAGTTGTTTTATGGTTTAACTCTTTCAAGTACCTGTCTGGACAACTTCTGTTTCAGGCAAATGGTTAGGATCTCAACATCTCTACATTACAACAAATTATGCCTGTCACATATTCCTGCTCATAAGCTCCTGAGAGAACTTCATCCTCTAGTATCCTCCCCTCTTCCCTTCACACACAAATGTAGAGGAGAATCCAAAGAAATGGGAGAATTTTTAAAGATAAGTGTCCTTTCCCAGGAGAGTGTGATGGTGTGACACGTGATTCCCCCAAAGGTACTAAGCATGTCTTTGCTTTCAGGAATGGCGGTGGGCGCAGTGGCATGTTCTGTGCCATAGGCATTGTTGTGGAGATGGTGAAGCGGCAAAATGTGGTGGATGTTTTCCATGCAGTAAAGACGCTGAGGAACAGCAAGCCAAACATGGTGGAAGCCCCGGTGAGCCACAGAATCTTTCGAGGGTCTCAGTGACTACTCAGTCATATACCTACTGACTTGTGGGTCTTCACGCACATAGAGGAAATCAGTCAGATGTGCACATGAAACTTGCTGGGACGTTGTGACTAATAGGTAGAGTGTAGCTAGTCTGGCTTTGCCTGTATAAATGCATTCCCCATCACATAACCTGTTGGGTGAAGAAAATGGTCTCATGCGATTTGAGAAGTGAAATTTGTCCTCCTTATTATCAGTGAATTTGTGCTGTGCAGTAAATAGTTCTAGGAAAATAAATCTCACTAAAGTGTAGTCACTTTTTTGCTTGTTGAGGCATATTGAGTTAAGTCGCAGATATACTCATAGGTCACCTCAGAATCTTAGACACCTATTTTCTGTTTGTTCACTTACTTTGTTTTAATTGACTTATTTTGGTGTGTGTGTGTGTGCGTGTGTGGGTGTTGTTAGGTATGGAACCCAGGATCTCAAGCATGCTAGGCCAGGCATTCTACCACTGACCTATATAAACAGACCTGACGCCCAGTGTTTTTGAAAGAGCAACTGAAGTTTATAGCAGCTATTATCCATAATCCTTCCCCATCTAATCCGAATGTAAATTGTCAGTCTGTCCTTGCTGTCAGCTGAAAAGCTTTTATCAGCCTTACAGTACAGTGCATATAATGTGACAAAAGTTCTTCTAAGCTCACAAAGCCTCTAAAATAAGGACAAATGGGGATATGTGAGCAAGGCTTCATCTAAATGGAGCTGTGTACCAAGTAAGAAAGTTACTGCCTCTGTAACATGCTTGACTTGGGGGTTACACATAAGTACAAAGAGACTGGGAAGGAAGAGCAGCTGCAGCAATCATAGAAAAGAAAGGGAGAAAAGCCAGGGCATCACTGTTGCTTGCCCTACTTTATCAAGATGATGGGAGCAACGGAGGTGTGGGGCTGTGGGAGGGAGAGAGGAGGAAGCGGGGGGGGGGGGGGAGAGGGAAAGAGAGTGAGGGAGAGGGAAAGAGGGAGAGAGAGAGAGAGAGAGAGAGAGAGAGAGAGAGAGAAATTTAGTAAGCTCTTGGTGTTTTTACCACTTCCTGCTTGGGGTTGTTCACACAGGAAGTGCATTGTTTCCTGAGACAAACATCTAAAGACTTCGGTTTATGCTGTTTCACTCTGGCTAGTGGCAGCTAACTTCTCCCTTTCTCAAAGAGTGCTCTTAGGAGACTCCAACTGGGACCAGATAACGTCACCTTCTCTGGAATGCAGGCAGTTGAGAAGGACAGAGAGTATTGATTTGAGAATTTTTACATACAGACTGGACAGTAGATAGTTATCACTCTCTGGTTTCAAGATGTATAACCTGTGAAATATACTCTGCCTGAAACATTTCAAGTCACATGCCTTCAGAAGTAACATCTGTCTCCAAATTTGCCTTTGATATACCACCTTTTGACTTCTAAGTTTACAGTTGAATATTTGTTCTAGAACCTTCCCATGAGTTACTGTTTTCCTTTTTTATTTATGTCCCACAAATCTTGACAGAGTTGACAGAATGCACTGCTTAATCAACATCAATGATTAATAAAGTTTACTATGGTTTGGGCTGAGTTTGATATGGAAATGTAGATTTAAACAAAATTGAGAGGCACTGACTGGCTGCAAGCATTTTTTTTTTTTTATCTTTGGTGGGACTTCTCCCAGGAAGCTAATGTAGAGCATATTTACGTTGGTTGTCAGAGATTCTGGATATTTTAATATTTACTTTAAGTTCTGCACTAGTTCAGCCTGCCTAGATTTTACCTGCTTGGACTGGGCTGGGAACTGTCCAATGAATTATATAATATAAGTCATCATTTATAACAGTCTCTGGTCTTTTTAAACTTCTTGATAGTGGATTTTAAGTGACTACACTCAAAAGAAGTGTTATTTTAACTCAAATGTTGCATTATCAACTTGATCAACAACATTGTCAATCAAGTTGTCTTAATTAAGAAGAGGTGTCAGGAATCTATTTAGGCATAAGTGAGCTTGAAGGGTTATTTCTTTTTAATTCTTAAATATTCCTTTTAAATTGGTTGAAATGGTACTCTGATACCATTGCAAAAGGTAGCATACAGGGGGTTCTTCTCATCTCTCTCTGTCTCTGTCTTTCACTGTCTCTACCTATCTGTCTCTCTGTCTCTCTCTTTCTCTCTCTCTTTCTCCCTCACTTTTATCTAAAGAGATCATTTGGAATATGGAGGAAAGCACAGGCACACACCAGCAGCAATACAAAACAGAAAGATATTGAAATAATCTAACAAGTAATCCAGATAATCCACATGGTAGATTTTTGCGTGATATAAAAAGACTCAGGATGTGTAACATACAACATGTAAAACAGAAAATCCTCTTGAGAACTCCGATTTTTTATTTTTCTGAGACGATTACTATGTCAATCGTGTACTCTTCCCCTCCCCCATGCCAAGACAGGGTTTCTCTGTGTAGCTCTGGCTGTTCTAGAACTCACTCTGTAGACCATGCTGGCCTTGAACTCAGAGACACACCTTGTCTGGTTGCTGGGATTAAAGTGTGGTCCACCACAGCCTGGTTCTTTACCTTTTTGTAAGCTGGGAAACATTCTTAACTATTTTAATCCTATAAAAATCCTTGGCACTATATTAAATGATAGGAAATTTAGGGCAAAGATAAAACATCTTTTTACTGTTTCTTTTTTTTCTTAAAAGGGATCATTAGACTTGAGAATAAAATATATATGGCCAGATGTTCCTGTTATATGCAAAATAAGTAATTTACGACTTTTAAATAATCTAAATTGGGTGTCAAGAACTCACACAGATGCTATTACTCACCATTAGCCTTTTGCTAACTCCTTTCATCCCTTCTGTTCTGACATGATGCAGGAGCAGTATCGTTTTTGCTATGATGTGGCGTTAGAGTACCTGGAGTCCTCATAGTTCGCTGAGACTATTTGCAGAGCATCCAAGCAGAAATCCATTCGTCTGTTGAGCCAGCAGCTGTTGTACCTGTTACTGCACCGAGAGATTTTAATGTACGGGGTGGGAGGCTTTTACATTGGAGAGGCAAATGTATTTTTCTTATAAAGTTGTGTATCTTAATAAAAAGGACTTGATCAGTTTCTGTGACTGTATGAGAGCATCCACATTTCATGCCACCTAATTTTATCTTTAATCAGAGGCAGATTTGGATGAGAAGTGGTCTGTGTCTGTCCAGTGACCACACAGCCTTTTCTCTCCTGCTTTCTGTAGAGCAGCTACCACACATTGCATGCACTTTGTAAGTGGCATTTCCCTCTCTTTTTAAAATAAAAACTGTGGGACCTTAAGAATGGGGAAGGAAACAAGCTGTGCAAAGTCATGGTAAATTTCATTTTATATGTTCCAAGTGTACCAGATTCTATATAAATGTGTGTGTGTGTATATATATATATATATATATATATATATATATATATATATATACATACATACATATATACATATGTGTGTATATATACATACATACATACATATATATGGCTTATTTTCTTTTAATGTGCAATGATGGCTGGATCATTTAAAGTTCCTTTTAGAAAATAACATAAGCCAAAGACTGAAGTGTACATATGTCTATATGGAAGAAGCACATTATATTTATTGGTTACTTACATTACTTTTTTGATGGATAAAATACTACCGCCACACAATCATTTTTGTTGTTGTTGTTGTTTTAGGAGAGTTAGCTAAAAATCAATGGTAAACAATTTTTTGTAGATTATTTTTTGTATGTTTAGTGTAAGTAAAGGATAAACTTTTTATTCATAAACCAGGAAGCAATGTTTTCTGTAGTGGTTCCCTTGTGTACATGCCTGTGAATTAAATTTATGTAAAACATCTTGGCAATTGTCTTTGAATAGAGGACCAAATTAAAACATTTCACTGAAAATGTAGTTCTCCCCCAGTTTCATTAGGTAAATGATGGCTTGATGGTTGCCTATGAGAAATCTGCACAGCAGAGGACATTGCAGGTAGCTTGCCCAATGTGGAATATTACCTTTAAGCATTGTTTAAACATTAAAGAGTTAGTCTCTGCCTATGGCCTGACACTGTTCAGGATCACCAGATGACAACATTGCTGCTTGCAGGATCAAGTTTTAGCAGAGTATAAACTGCCACCGTAGCGGCGCAGTGTTCTTTTTGATGTTTCCAAGCACAAGCTTTGGGTTTCTACAATAGACAGTGCAAATAGATGTGTGGTCTCATTCATGTGCCCCACATAGCTGTAGTGTCACATCCTCATCAGCTTGCAGTTTGTGATTAACTGAAGCATTATGGTGTCCTCTTCCTACATTGCCTGTCTATGACATGGTGCTTATAAAGATTTAATGAGAGTAAGAGTGAAATAAAGTTTTTATAATTGTAACATTTACTGATTGAACATCATTTTCTCTTCTAAATTTTCATGCCTTTATTCCCAAATAAATAATCTCTCTATGACTCAATATGAGAATGTCACAAAAATCCTACTGAAAGCATGATTGACATCCAGGCTATAATATGGTATATTTTTTGTTCCCTAAACTGTATTACATAGTTCAGGTCAGTGAAGGAAGAAATAGCTAAGGGTTTAGTGTCTATTATTATTATTATTATTATTATTATTAATCATTATCATTATTTTATTTTATTCTCCCTCTTGTCATAATTTGTCTTAGCTGCATTCTGCCAAATATCTAAGAAAAAAACACTTTAACAGAGCAAGAATTTATTTTAGCTCTCATCATGAAGGTTTCAGTCCCCAGTCCCTTGGCCTCCTTGCTCTAGGACTGTGGCAAAGACGCTGATGAGCAGGTCAGGATGGTACAGCAGTTCATCTCCAGATAGCTGGGAAACAGAGAGAGTTCTCTCCTAGAGCAATGCTATTTCTTCTTTTGGATGGAAAGTGGAAAGGCAAGCAGGAACATGTGAAAGAGAGAATATTCTAAGTCAGGGTTGCTAAGAAGAAACACCTTGACAAGGTCATGAAAGCCCCACATAGTCCAAACACCACTGCCTGTGCTCTGCCTCCTAATCCAAGTTTTGGTATATAGATCAAATGTAGCAGAGACACCTGACTAAAAATTTAAAAATTCACAAACTCATGAAGGGGTTGTTTACCTGGCAATGATAGCTGTATTACCACTGCATGTGATTCTGATTTGCGCCTCAAGAATTTGTTTCTCCTCATAGAGCTGCATCAAACTAACAGCAAATACAGCTATTCACAGCTATACAGTAAACCTTATAGGCTCTAACATTCAATAAAATAACAAATGAAGTACTTTTATCCTACATCAATAAATAAAACATACCATGTTTGCTTTGTTTGGGTATTACAGTAGCCAGTTTGTCAGAAGACAACGTGAGAGGCTTAACTCAGACTGTATAGTTTTGAAAACCTCCCTTGGTAGACCCATGTGTGGTCATGTCCTTCCCAAGAATGTCCTTCTGGAGAGGTACCTTGTAGAGTTCTGGAATATAAGCCCTGGAATACTTTGAATTGGAAATGTCTCCAAAGTGTGTGTGTGTGTGTGTGTGTGTGTGTGTGTGTGTGTGTGTGTGTGTGTGTGTGTGTGTGTGATAGACTTGGTGTCATACTGATGGGCTATGAGGAAATGAGTCACCATGAATGTCTTAATCCATTAACCTAGTAATAGATTCATAATCTGGTAACATCATTGAGAGATGGTAGAAATTAAGAGTTGGGGATCTAAGAAGATGACACAGCCATTAAAATACCTGCCATGCAAGCATGAAGACCTGGTTGGATCCCTGAAGCTCACTGGTCAGTGTTACTATCTGAATTGGTAAGCTCTAGGTTCTCTGAAAAGCTGTGTCCAAAACTAAGGTGGGGAGAAATTGAGGAAGATATATTATGTTGACAGACACAGAGAGACTAATAGTTTTTCAGTGGAAGACATGCATGACTAAGAGCATGCCCCAGGAAGGGCATATCTTGTCCCTGTCCCCCGACTGTCACTTTGCTTGTACTCTATAGCAGCCATGAGGTAAGCAACTTTGCTCCATGGTACATGTCCTACCATGATATTCAGCCCCACCACACCTTAGTAAAACCTTAGGAAGCAAAATAAACCTTTTTTCTGTTAAGTTCCTCTAATCAGCCATGTTGTCATGCAACATGCATCTCCTAGGTAATCCTTTCTGTATCCCTCTAGCAGTTTCTCTTGAAATATCAAGTCATAAGGTTGAATCTGACAACCTTTCTCCTGAATGTCCTTTCTAGAAAGAGGTTGGAAACTGGTGATACACAGACACAGTTATGCCCCTCAATACTGTTAGAAGCACATAAGCAACTGGGAATGTACACATTTTAACCAAGTACTTTGAAAATGCGTTAGTGTTCTAGCCGGAGCTACCTATGCAACCCTTTTCTTGTAACAAAAGGACTTCAGATAAAGGCAGTGTACCCAATTGATCTCCGGTATTGAGAGGGAAACAAGGAGACCCTTGCCTGGACATAGACAGGCTACACTGGCTTCTCACCAATGTTGCTCATTAAACATTTGTCTGTTGAGACCCTTCCAGGTTCCAGACACAAGTTTTGAAATTTGGACTCCAATAACTGTTCCTTATCAAATATGTTTCACTCCCAGAAAATAGAATGACAGTTCCCAGAACCTTCAACTACCATGAATGATAAGATGCAGGAGAATGTACCTGTAAATTCAACTGGAAGTCAGGCATGGTCTTGATACTTAAACTAAAAATATTTAGGGCCTAACAGTTGCCCATTTGTATTTAATTTCAATGAGCTTTGACAGTGATTCATTCTTAACAAAATAGTCAGTAATCTGTCACATACCCAAGTTAAGTGTAGTTAGCAGAATATACTCATAAAATATTACCAGAGACTTCATACAAACTTTACAGCCTTCCTAGGTTTGTGGCAGTGTTATAGGAAAGACTGATTTCATGTAGAATCTGTGTATGATTTATTTATTGCTATATTAGGTCAAGTGAAAAGATAGGTTATCATTATTCACTCTTGACTAATAATCTCTACTTATCTACTATTTCATAGGGTCTCCCTACAGCTTAAGGAGGACAGAGGAATAAATGACATCTGCAACTTTCCACAGCACTAGCCTAGTCAAATGTCTGCTGAGTTTCAGAATAGTATCCCCAGAGTCAAAAGGAAAAGTTCTTTCTTGGGATCTACTGTACGAGATATATATATCTTATATGTAAGATATATATTCTAGAATATAAATTGTCCCAAGATCAATAGAAATGTGATAGATACATAGATACATAACATTTTAGCCCTTCCATCCTCCACAGTGATTTGAAATGCTAACCTGGAAGATAGAAAATACCAAGGAGACCCTGCCGCATCAAATCCTAAAAGAAAGTAATGGATGGATTTCTAAACCACTGAAATAAACATAAGGTCTCTACAGAATATCTCAAAGCTCTGTCTTTAATGTTAAGATCTGTCCAGGGAGAGAAGCAGGGACACATCTTTATGACAGCTAACACCTTTCAGAATGCACTTGTCAATTACACAAGTAATATTCAGCCCCAAAACTTAATATAAAATGGTACTGCCAAATTAGCTGTTTAGGTTTTATTTATCTTGACTCTTCCCTGAGTATATAGAATTGAGACCAAGAAAGCTTTGAAAAAGGAATTGTACTTAGAGACATGTATTTAGTGTACCCAGATGTGGGAATAAGAAATTCGAATTTGAATTGGATTCTTAAATAGAAATTAGATTGTTCAGGCAGGGAAAGGCCGTGTTAAGCTTTGCTTGTGGAGGTATGGAGCCACACAGTCCAACTGGAAAAGTAGAGAAAGCATGAGAGCCATGTTCCCTTGAGTTGCTGAAAAGAGCAGTACACTCATAGTTACTGACTGGAAGATACTTCAGGGTAGAGACTAGAACCCTATTTTGTTTTGGTTTCAGGGTTTTATATGACCACTCTGGACATATTGCAGCAGATGATGTCACCTTTTGCTTTTTACTAGCAAAATTCATAAAGCAACAACAACACTACCCTGAATTTTCCACTCTATGCTGAGAACTGGATACTACCCACTCTGAACCCCACCCCCACCCCCAGTTCTGCTATTAGAAGCACAGATGCAGGAGTCATGGTGATTGGCAACAGTCACTTGACAAGACAGAAGGAACAGTGTCAGGAAGATGACAAGTGCCTCTTGGACTTAGAAATATGACTACAACTGAAGGATACAGCACGTGCCCCTCAAGCATGCACTGCATAGGAACACAGATCCATTCTGATGCATCTCATTGTTCAAGACAATGCCAAAGGAAAAAAATTCAATTTCTAAGATTTGTTAAAGTTAACAAGAAACATAGGTTTTTAAAAGCAAAATACAAAGCCTTCCGTGCCTACTGGATAACAAAAGTCTCTGAAGGCTGCATCTAGTGTGGGAGGGCTTTAGGCTCATGGTCAGTAGCCCACTGTAACATTGCACTGTTTTGTACTTTATACATTTGAATTCAAATAGGAGTTTAGTTGTCCCAAATGAAGCTATGCCTTGATTTTGTTGTTCTATGTTCTCATTGGACTTATTTTTTAAAACACATTTATCGAGTGGAAACTAGGAAGAGATGGCATTAGCCGAAGCAGGAAGAAGAGGAAGGTATCTGAGAGGGAATATAGTCAAAGTACATGATGTTTTTGTATGAAGATATCTTAATGACAGCTGTTCTTTACTCAGTGTACCCTGAAAAATAAAACATGGGGCTGGGTGGTGGTGGTTCTGTTGGGAAAGTGCTTGCCATTCAAGCATGTGGACCTCAGTTAGAATCTGAGTGTTCACATGATATCTAGGGATGGTCATAGTGATGATGGAATTTTGGATCTTTCTGGCCAGCTGGCCTAGCAATATCAATGAGATTCAAGTTCAGTAGAAAAACCCAATCTCAAAGAAGAAGATGGAATACTACTGAAGAAGACAGTGAGCACGACCTACGACCTCCATATAAAAGCCTACATACATTCTCTTGGGAACAGTTCATTGTTTTTCTCTTTTAGATGAGTATGTAAAGTTTCATCCGTTGTGAAAGTTACTCTTACTGAATTTAGATCTATTCATTCCGCCCAACAAAAGAGAAATCTAGCTAGTAAAATCTTTCCCTTTAAGGCTTTTGTTAGAAAGTCAGTCATACTACTAATAAACATGAAGCCACCCATGTAAATCAACAATCTGAGAACTCTGTAGCAGCCAGAGAAATTTGGGACATATAAGACAATATAGTTTCATCAGATGACAAGAAGCATATTTGAGATTTTGAATATTAAACTTGAATAAGTTTTCTGTCTCTTTCCAGCCAACAAAAAATATTTTTCTATATTTAATTTTATTCTGAAAGACAAACCACATTTAGACAAGCCTCAACCCTTAAAGCTAGGAAAGGCTGGGCATGGTGGCTCATGCCTATAATTCCAGTACTCAGGAAGCTGTGAAAGGACAGTTGCTGCAAATTTAAAGGCACCTTGAACTACATGGTGAGTTCTAGGCCAACCTAGGCTAAGGAAGATCACCTTTCAAAATAAGGGAAAAGGTAAGTGTGTTGTCCCTGCTCACAGGTAAGATCAGGAAAGCATATATTGTGAGGTAGCTCACCTTTCTCTTAGCTTCTCAAATTGATAACAAGAAAATAATCCTTCCAGAAATAACATTGTAGACTCAGAAAGAGCATGTGTCTCTTAGCCACGGGATGGCCTGCGCTGCTTTAGTCACGAGGGCAGCATGGAATCTGTGGACCACCCACATCCCAGATTGTGACTGTGTATGCTGACTTCTTTGACAGGTGCAAACAGTGTGGGCACTTGCCCACCCACAATGGGAACCTATCCTACACTTGCAGAAATCTAATTACCCGAAACCCAGTCAGCAGACTCAGGTGGCTTTATTTACAGCTTCATGTTTTATTCTTGGCATGATAAAGTATTTGTTAATTACTTACTTCGCAATGTCAAGTTTTTTACTGCCTGGGATCAAATGTGGTCTGGAGAATGGAAGGAGGGGGGGCTTGTTTTCACACATAAAAAAATCAAACGATTCACTTTCTCAGTGTACTGATAGATGGTTAAAAAGACACTGAAGAAAGCAAAATCCAAAGGACTCAAGGTTCAAATACTAAAATCTAGAGAACTCATATATCTGTGTCAAAGAGTAGATAACTGGAGATTTGTGCTATGATCTTTGTCTCCTTTGTTGCCCCTTGACTTCCGCTTATCCTTGACTAGAGGTGTTTCTTTGCATAGAGAGAAAATCATAAAGTAGGGAGGTTTTCAAGCATGAGGGAGGAAAGGTAAACAACACAATGAATGTAATTATGGGTAGATTACAGCATTCTTATATCTTTGTTTATCAATCATATTTGATGATGTCAAATTAGTGCGTAACTGATATTAAGAAAGATTTTAGTTCTAAGTAGGAAAAAAGTAAAGATATAATGGTGGTAGAAGACTGTCATCCTCAAACACAAAAACTGGATAAACAGAGAAATCACTAAGAACATCATATCAAGTATATGCACAAAAGCACTAAAATAATCAAGATGGAATTCCACAAGGTAAGGAAAGAAATACATAAAAATAGTAAGAAGAGGAAAAATAAGAGTGACAGATTTGGGTACTAACATTTCAATAATCACTTTGGACCATGAATAATGCCAATTTCTAGATTTTATAAAATTTTACAAATTTACAAAATGCCAATAACAAATTTTAAAATTTTATGAATCAGCTTATATATCAGAAATGCATGCTCTTCTGGTCGGTGCCAGCACCGGGTCACCTTGGGCATAGAGTTGGTGGACACCCCTAAGGTCCCCTAGAGGACTCTCCACGCAATCTTAAGACTACAGGTGAATGGAACACAACTTCTGTTCCAATCCAATCTCGAAGGGCCTGAGACAGCATTAAGAAAGCAGGAAACCTGGCCTGACCAGGGTCACAAGTCCCTTCCAGTCAGTGCCAGCACTGGGTCACCTGGGCGCAGAGTCAGCAGACACCCACAAGGTCCCTAGAGGACAGCTTCTGTGACAGGCTGAAGCAACACAGCTTCTGGGACAGGTCCTGTTTCCGGCGTCATTTTCTGCCAGAAGGGAGGTCCAAACACCAGATATCTGTGCACCTTCCCTGTAAGAGGAGAGCTTGCCTGCAGAGAGTGCTCAGACCACTGAAACTCAGGAGAGAGCTGGACTCTCAGGTCTGCTGATAGAGGCTAATAGAATCACAAGAGGAACAATCTCTAACCAGAGACAACTATAACAACTAACTCCAGACATTACCAGATGACGAAAGGCAAACGTAAGAATCTTACTAACAGAAACCAAGACCACTCACCATCATCAGAACCCAGCACTCCCACCTCGCCCAGCCCTGGGAACCCCAACACACCCGAAAAGCTAGACCCGGATTTAAAAGCATATCTCATGATGATGGTAGAGGACATCAAGAAGAACTTTAATAACTCACTTAAAAAAATACAGGAGAACACTGCGAAAGAGTTACAAGTCCTTAAAGAAAAACAGGAAAACAGAACGAAACAGGTAGAAGTCCTTAAAGAAAAACAGAAAAACACATCCAAACAGGTGATGGAAATGAACAAAACAATACTAGACCTAAAAAGGGAAGTAGACACAATAAAGAAAACCCAAAGTGAGGCAACGCTGGAGATAGAAACCCTAGGAAAGAAAACTGGAAACATAGAAACATCAGCAACAGAATACAAGAAATGGAAGAGAGAATCTCAGGTGCAGAGGATTCCATAGAGAACATTGGCACAACAATCAAAGAAAATGCAAAATGCAAAAAGATCCTAACTCAAAACATCCAGGAAATCCAGGACATAATGAGAAGACCAAACCTACGGATAATAGGAGTAGATGAGAATGAAGATTTTCAACTTAAATGGCCAGCAAATTTCTTCAACAAAATTATAGAAGAAAACTTCCCAAACCTAAAGAAAGAGATGCCCATGAACATACAAGAAGCCTACAGAACTCCAAATAGACTGGACTAGAAAAGAAATTCCTCCCAACACATAGTAATCAGAACAACAAATGCACTAAATAAAGATAGAATATTAAAGGCAGTAAGGGAAAAAGGTCAAGTAACATATAAAGGCAGGCCTATCAGAATTACACTAGACTTTTCACCAGAGACTATGAAAGCCAGAAGATCCTGGACAAATATTATACAGACACTAAGAGAACACAAATGGCAGCCCAGGCTATTATACCCAGCCAAACTTTCAATTACCATAGATGGAGAAACCAAAGTATTCCACGACAAAACCAAATTCACACATTATCTTTCCATGAATCCAGTCCTTCAAAGGATAATAACAGAAAAAAAAAAAATACAAGGACGGAAAGCACATCCTAGAAAAAGCAAGAAAGTAATCCTTCAGCAAACCTAAAAGAAGACAGCCACAAGAACATATGCCAACACTAACAACAAAACTAATAGGAAGCAACAATTGCTTTTCCTTAATATCTCTTAATATCAATGGACTCAATTCCCCAATAAAAAGACATAGACTAAGAGACTGGCTACACAAACAGGACCCAACATTTTGCTGCTTACAGGAAACCCATCTCAGGGAAAAAGACAGATACTACCTGTCTTAGTCAGGGTTTTTATTCCTGCACAAACATCATGACCAATAAGCAAGATGGGGAGGAAAGGGTTTATTCAGCTTACACTTCCATAGTGCTGTTCATCACCAAAGGAAGTCAGGACTGGAACTCAAGCCGGTCAGAAAGCAGGAGCTGATACAGAATCCCTGGATGGATGTTCTTTACTGGCTTGCTTCCCCTGGCTTGCTCAGCCTGCTCTCTTATAGAACCCAAGACTACCAGCCCAGAGATGGTCCCACCCACAAGGGGCTGAAATTTCCCCCTTGATCACTAATTAAGAAAATGCCTTAGAGTTGGATCTCATGGAGGCATTTCCTCAACTGAAGCTCCTTTCTCTGTGATAACTCCAGCTGTGTCAAGTTGACACAAAACTAGCCAGTACACTACCTCAGAATGAAAGGCTGGAAAACAATTTTCCAAGCAAATGGTCTGAAGAAGCAAGCTGGAGTAGCCATTCCAATATCTAATAAAATCGACTTCCAACCCAAAGTTATCAAAAAAGACAAGGAGAGACTCTTCATACTCATCAAAGGTAAAATCTTCCAAGAGGAACTCTCAATTCTGAATATCTATGCTCCAAATGCAAGGGCAGCCACATTCATACAAAGAAACTTTAGTATAGCTCAAAGCACACATTGCACCTCACAAAATAATAGTGGCAGACTTCAACACACCACTTTCATTGATAGACAAACCATGGAAACAGAAAATAAACAGGGACACAGTGAAACTAACAGAAGTTATGAAACAAATGGACCTGACAGATATCTACAGAACATTTTATCCTAAAATAAAAGGATATACCTTCTTCTCAGAACCTCATGGTACCTTCTCCAAAATTGACCATATAATTGGTCACAAAACAGGCTTCAACAGATACAAAAATATTGGAATTCCCATGCATCCTATCAGAACTCCATAGACTAAGGCTGATGATGATCTTCAATAACAATATAAATAATAGAAAGCCAACATTCACATGGAAACTGAACAACACTCTTCTCAATGATAACTTGGTCAAGGAAGGAATAAAGAAAGAAATTAAAGATTTTTTAGGGTTTAATGAAAATGAAGCCACAACATACCCAAACTTATGGGACACAATGAAAGCATTTCTAAGAGGAAAACTCATAGCTCTGAGTGCCTCCAAAAAGAAACTAGAGAGAGCACACAATAACAGCTTGACAACACACCTTTTTAGAGCTTTTGCTCTAGAACAAAAGAGTAGACAGCAGGAAATAATCAAACTCGGGGCAAAATCAACCAAGTGGAAACAAGAAGAACTATTCAAAGAATCAACCAAACAAGGAGCTGGGACTTTGAGAAAATCAACAAGATAGATAAACCCTTAGCCAGACTCACTAGAGGGCACAGGGAAAGCATCCTAATTAACAAAATCAGAAATGAAAAGGGAGACATAACAAGAGATCCTGAAGGAATCCAAAACACCATCAGATCCTTCTACAAAAGTCTATACTCAACAAAACTGGAAAACCTGGATGAAATGGACAAATTTCTAGACACATACCAGGTACCAAAGTTAAATCAGGATCAGGTTAATGATCTAAACAGTCCTATATCCCTTAAAGAAATAGAAGCAGTCATTAATAGTCTCCCAACCAAAACAAAACCCAGGACCAGATGGGTTTATTGCAGAGTTCTATCAGACCTTTAAAGAACATCTAATTCCAGTTCTTCACGAACTATTTGGGAAAGGATCTTTACCTATCCTAAATCAAATAGGGGACTAATATCCAATATATACAAAGAACTCAAGAAAGTGGACTCCAGAAAATCAAATAACCCCATTAAAAAATGGGGCTCAGAGCTAAACAAAGAATTCTCACCTGAGGAATACTGAATGGCTGAGAAGCACCTGAAAAAATGTTCAGGTGACAGCAGATGCTGGCAAAGATGTGGAGAAAGAGGAACACTCCTCCATTGTTGGTGGGATTGAAAGCTTGTACAACCACTCTGGAAATCAGTCTGGCGGTTCCTCAGAAAATTGGACATAGTACTACTGGAGGATCCCGCAATACCTCTCCTGGGCATATATCCAAAAGATGTTCTAACTGGTAAGAAGGACACATGCTCCACTATGTTCATAGCAGCCTTATTTGTAATAGCCAGAAGCTGGAAAGAACCCAGATGCCCCTCAACAGAGGAATGGATACAGAAAATGTGGTACATTTACACAATGGAGTACTACTCAGATTAAAGAGAATGAATTTATGAAATTCCTAGGCAAATGGATGGACCTGGAGGGCATCATCCTGAGTGAGGTAACACAATCACAAAGGAACTCAAACAATATGTACTCACTGATAAGTGGATATTAGCCCAGAAACTTAGAATACCCAAGATATAAGATACAATTTGCTAAACACATGAAACTCAAGAAGAACAAAGACCAAAGTGTGGACACTTTGCCCCTTCTTAGAATTGGGAACAAAACACCCATGGAAGGAGTTACAGAGACAAAGTTTGGAGCTGAGATGAAAGGATGGACCATCTAGAGACTGCCATATCCGGGGATCCATCCCATAATCAGCTTCCAAATGCTGACACCATTGCATACACTAGCAAGATTTTGCTGAAAGGACCCAGATATAGCTGTCTCTTGTGAGACTATGCCGGGGCCTAGCAAACACAGAAGTGAATGCTCACAGTCAGCTATTGGATGGATCACAGTGCCCCCAATGGATGAGCTAGAGAAAGTAACAACCAAGGAGCTAAAGGGATCTGCAGCCCTATAGTTGGAACAACAATATGAACTAACCAGTACCCCCCAGAGCTCGTTTCTCTACCTGCCTATGTATTAGAAGATGGCCTATTCGGCCATCAGTGGAAAGAGAGGCCCATTGGTCGTGCAAACTTTATATGCCTCAGTACAGGGGAACGCCAGGGCCAAGAAGTGGGAGTGGGTGGGGGAGCGGATGGCGAACTTTTGGGATAGCATTGGAAATATAAATGAAATAAATACCTAATAAAAAAAGAAAAAAGAATTCCTAGGCAAATAGATGGACCTGGTGGGCATCATCCTGAGTGAGGTAACCTAATCACAAAAGAACTCACATGATATGTACTCATTGATAAGTGGATATTAGCCCAGAAACTTAGAATACCCAAGATACAAGATACAATCTGCAAAACACATGAAACTCAAGAAGAATGAAGACCAAAATGTGGACACTTTGCCCCTTCTTAGAATTGGGAACAAAACACCCATGGAAGGAGTTACAGAAACAGTTTGGAGCTGAGATGAAAGGATGGACCATCTAGAGACTGCCATACCCGGAGATCCATCCCATAAAAAAAAAGAAAAAGAAAAGAAAAGAAAAGAAAAGAAAAGAAAAGAAAAGAAAAGAAAAGAAAAGAAAAGAAAAGAAAAGAAAAGAAATACACATCATTAATGAATTGAGGGAGTTGAAATCCGGAAAGACTCAAAAATGTACACCATACAAGCATTCAGTTTAAACAGTTACATGTAGCTGTACTAATATATATTGAGCACATTTCTAAGCAAATAGAATTACCACAGTCATAGATTATTCCATTATAACAAGTAAAGCTACTCTGAAGGAAGCCAGAACAAGGCTAACTACGCACACACCAAGCCATGCAGCTTCAAAATGCATGAAGTCAATTGTAGTAGAATTGAAAGGACAGGACAAATTCATTACTGTGGTTGGAAACTGTGTCTTTTCTCTTAGACTCACAAAACTGCTAAGCAGAAAGCCAACTAAGATGGAGAAGAGTTGAGCAACCGATCTGATTACACAACTTAATTTATTCAAGCTTCTCTTTTATGGTTGCCAAGATTATATCTTGAGCTATAAAATAAAGCACAACAAATTTAATAGTATTTGAAATAAACGTCTGGAACATTTAATTTGAACTGAAGACTAACTCTCAAACAAAAATTCAATGAAAGAAAGGCAATATAAAACCCTCCAAAGATATGTAAATTAAGCTACATTCTACTGTGTAATTCATTAAACAAGTAGAATTTTTCAAATAAAAATTAAAAAAAACAGAAAGTACCAATATACATGTTAACACATGACATGTAGCAAAGAAGAGCAAATGAGTAACTCTAAATGCTAACATGTGACATCAAGTAAAGTCTCAATAAATTATTGAAGTTCTTATGTTAAGAAAATAGAAAAGATGGGGTGGTAATGGTGCATACATTTTAGTTCCAGCACTGGGGAGTCAGTGACAGGTAAATCTCTGTGAGTTCAAGACCAGCCTGTTCTACAGAGCCAGTTCCAGGACAACCAGGGATACACAGAGAAATCCTGTCTGTAAAACAAAATAAAACAAATAGCAAATGAGTTGAAATCAAAAGAAATCAAAACAGTGGAAGATGGAAATACCAATGGATATTTACCAAATATCAGTTGATAAAACATTTGCTGATAACATGAAGACATGATTTGTATCACTGTAAGCCACATAAAAAGACAGAGTCATGCTGAGATGGCAGGGACAAGAACCTTTGGTTTTGCTGGCCAGCCAGTCAAGTCAAATTGGTGAGCTCCCTGGGTTCGGTGTTAAATATTTTATGAAAATATAAAGCAAATGCTTGGCAAATGGCTTAGTGGGTAAAAGCAACTATAGCCAACCTTGATGACTTTAGCTTGATCCCTAAATCCCACACAGTGGAAGGAAAGGACCAACTGCTTGGGCACACATACAGATTCTCTCTCTCTCTCTCTCTCTCTCTCTCTCTCTCTCTCTCTCTCTCTCTCTCTCTCTCTCAGATGATGATGATAATATCGAAGGTAGATGCATGATACATAGATAGATAGATAGATAGATAGATAGATAGATAGATAGATAGATAGATCATAAATAGATAAAGACATTCTATCTCGATTATCTCGATCTCATTTTGCTTCTACTGGTACTAGAATTTCTAGCGTTTCAACAAAGAGAAAGGAAGAAAAAAGAAAGAGAGAGCGAGAGAGAGAGAGAGAGAGAGAGAGGAAGGAAGGAAGGAAGGAAGGAAGGAAGGAAGAAAGAAAGAAAGAAAGAAAGAAAGAAAGAAAGAAAGAAAGAAAGAAAGAAAGAAAGAAAGGACAAATAGCTATGAAAAACAAAATAGCTGGGCGTGGTGGCGCACACCTTTAATTCCAGCATTTGGGAGGCAGAGGCAGGCAGATTTCTGAGTTCAAGGCCAGCCTGGTCTACAAAGTGAGTTCCAGGACAGCCAGGGGCTATGCAGAGAAACCCTGTCTCAAAAAACAGAACAGAACAAAACAAAACAAACAAACAAAAACCAAAAACAAAATAGAACGTGACTATTTATAAATATGATTGTCTGTAAAGAAAAGCTCAAAGAATACATCTAATTAATTAATTAATTAGCTAATTAATTATTGGGTTTATTTCCAAAAAAGTTAGAATTAGTAAAAACAAGTAAAACATTAATAAAGTAAGTTCACAGTATATGAGATTGCCACAAAAATATTAATTGTACTCCTATTAGCAGCATTACAAAACTGGAACATTCTATGTCATTTATAATTGCTCTAAAGAAATTAAATCCATGCACATACATAGACATATATAGGACACATATGCTAAAATTAGAAAACCCTGATAGATGCATGTAAATAAGTGGAAAGATTTATGTTTCATGAGTTGGAAGATTTGCATAGTCAAAGAACTCTCGGTTCTTTCCAAATGGATATAATGTAATTTTATGCAATTCCCATAAAAATTCCAAGTAGAGACATGTTGGCATGGTCAAGGTTATGCTAAAATTTGTATAGAAACCCACAGGATTATAAGAGCTAAAGCAGCCTTGACCAGATGTAGAATAGTTGGAGGTATGCATCCAGGGTTAAGTATTATTATATAAATATAGCAGTCAGGAGACTGTGAGATATGTTTTAAAAAAAATAAACTAGAACTTCTTCCTGCTTTAGAACTATTCAGTGTCTGTAAACTTGGCCCCCAGATACTAACCCCTAAAACAAATGGTAAACTGGAGCTCACTAAAACTAAATTTAGTGTTAGAAAACAAGAAAATATCTACAAATGTATGCATCTGACAAAAACACAAGTATTTACATCTGATAAAGAACCCTAAACTCAAGAGTTGAAAAAAATGCAGGTAGGATATAAATCAATGACATTAAAAGAAACTGTAGAGAAGACTATACAAAAGAAAACATCAGAATGTGCTCACAATTTTTGACTCATTTGGGAAAATGTAAATTAAATAGCTAGAATAAAACTAGTGACAACATTACACACCAAATCCTAAGATACAGAAAACCTGCATGCTGTGGTCCAAACAGGAAATGTCCTGCCCATGCTCATTCAAGTTTTGAATGATTCGCCCACAGCTTGTATTGCTAGTTTGAAGACTCTGGGACCTTCAGGGCGTAGAGGCTAGCTGTTAGAAACAGGTAATTCAGTGAACTTCAGAAGAACTTCTAATCCCAATTTATCTCTCTGCTTTCCACTTGCTGGAAATAAGCAATGGAATGGATCTACAGCCTTGAAGTCTACCATGGAATGGATCTACAGCCTTGAAGTCTACCATGGCTTTCGACTATAGGAGACTGAGACCCTAAGAAACCAGGTACGTATATCACACACATACACAAACATGCATGTGCATGCCCGCACGTGTGCGCACGCGCGCGCACACACACACACACACACACACACACACACACACACAAAATGTTTTTGAAGTAGAAACAGAGTTGGCAAGATAGCTCAGCAAGTAAAATATAAATATCTCTCCAAACAAGCTTGGTGACCTGAGTTTGATTCCCCTAGAACTCACTGTGGAAAGAGTGAAAGAAATCCTAAAAGCTGTCCTCTAGCTGAGAGAGAGAGAGAGAGAGAGAGAGAGAGAGAGAGAGAGAGAGAGAGAGAGAGAGAGAGAGAGAGAGAGGTGGTTTGGATGTTCACTGAACTACCACTATTATACAAGTTGTAGCAAGAAACATTGACAGGGTGTACACATTTCCTGAGTCAGCAGAAACAAACCAACAATGTGCTGTTCCTCATAATAGAAATGTATCCTCTTAGAGCTCTAGTAACCAGAAGTTGAAAACCAAGGTACTAGTGGGCTGATTTCTTTCTGATTATGAATGTGTCACTTTAATCTCTGAATTCTGTTTCACAAGTTCTCTCTCTCTCTCTCTTTGCATGTGTGTGTCTGTCTATCTTTGTCAGTGTATGTGTGTCTGTCTTTATGTATGTGTGTGTGTCTGTGTGTCTGTGTGTGTGGGTTTTCCCTTCTTGCAATGACCTTTCCCATTGATTTGGTGCTCATCTCTTATAATCCAATATGTTCTCACTTCAAGATCCTACATTTGATCAAAAACGAAAAAAAGACCACCTTTTCAAATATAAATACATTCAGAGGTTCTAGATTGTCATATTTTCCCACAAGAAAATCCCTTGGATTCTAAACATGGTTGTTACTGGCTCCAGAGCCCTATTTATACTTGGTAATTAGGATTAATCAACTACCAAATACAAAAACCAACGTGGCTGTACAACCACGTGCCAATAGTTTAAGTCCCAAGGAAGCTGTAAGGCCAGATGGCGAATTCAACTTCCAGTTCAATAAACCATTATTGTGCCCTCAGAGAAATAGGACTCTGAGATTAATAAAGCTGAAGTGTTGGGGATGAAAAGCAGAGTGGTCGGATTGTTTTATTGACTGTGATATCAAGGCCTCATTTTCACTCCATGTTTTAATCGTAGTCAAGCAGGGACAGGAATCAGCAGAACAGTCATATAAGAGAACCACTTAGATCTGGATAACTCTCACTCCTAAGGTAGCCAGGATGTCCTGTGAATATGTACATGTATGTCCAGGTACAACTTCCTACATGCTCCTACATACAACCTAGTAGATGATCCACCTATTTCCAATCTACAACTATAAAAATCTTTAACCACTCTGCTATGATGAATAAAATTGTGATATAGAGGAAAACAAAGTCCACTCAACCAACATAACAAACAAACAAACAAAAACCCTGATATTAGTCATTTACCCATGAGTCCATGATCTATTTTCCAAATGGAAAAAGGGAACACTTACAGCATATTGTTTTCCATGTGACTCAGAGTAGTAACATCCAGAAAATAGAGATTATAGAGCAAAGTTGTAAATCAAAGTCTCACACTTGACCCCAAAAGTCCAGGGCAATGAAACCAAGCAGAGAAGGCAGAAAGCTCAAGAAAACATACATACTAAATATTCAAAATAAGTGAGCACTGTGAATATGTTTTTCAAAATGACTATTCTTGGGAAGGACCTGGTTGCTGAAGAGAATAAGGAACCTATAAACCAAATATGGAAAGAAGCTTGATAGAATCATGGGTAGGAAGTGCCTAGTGAGCCTGGAGCATACAGCGAATGCTACAAAGTGAGGGCATCGTGAGTATGAAGGGGAATCAAGAGTTTGGATGCATCAGACATTGTTGGGTTACATTCTCTGTGCCATCACTCTGTATATTCATGTTTCATGTGTTGGTGTGAATTGAATGTGGTTGATGTCAACAAATGTTTACCAGACACCATTTAAGCTAGGCCTAAAATCCAAGCATCTTTTTCTCCCTGTATTTTCTCTTGTATGTCAAACAGTGTCCCTACTAAAAGAAAACATACAATTATGCAAAACCAAAAGGGACCTGGGATCTTTCCAAATCTCTCCTTTGAGCACACTGGGTAGCTCACTTCCCTAAGTACTTTGACACTTCATTTATAGTATTGATGAATTCAAAGAGCTCCTTAGTAAGTAATTTGACTCAGGACCATGAGAAACAGAAAATAAAGCTGAGTTAAGGAAGCAAGGGCATACATCCAGTTCACTGACTGAATATAGACAAAGCATTCTCCCGTCCAGTCCAAACTCATAAATGATACAACATATAAGCATATTTCATAATCTCAGAGCCTACTATGAGAACCAAGAAGGGAACTCTCATACATAAAAAAGAAATCTAGACACATTTTTCAAATAGCCATAGCAGCTGGTTAACTTCAAGCAAAACTACACAGCTACATAGCTTCAGCTTCAGATCCTATGTATCCAGGCTCTGAGCCCCACCACATCTGTTTAACTGAGGCCTGACTCATTACATATAGGAGAAGAACACATAGCCAAGAATAAATAACAAACTCTTCCCGCAGAATGTAATGGAGTCTCACCACCTTGAAAAATGTCAGTCTCCTGGTTAGAGCTTTTAGATTATTTAGGTTCCTAAGACTGCCCTCACAAAATTGAAGAGATCTAAAACAACAGAAAAATATATCACCATTCTGAAGACTGAAAATCTGAGGTTTCAGTGTTGGCAGGTCCACGGTCCCTCTGAAGCCTTTAACAGAATCCTTCCTTGCTTCCTTTTAGCTTCTGGTTGTTTACCAACAATCGTGGATATCCCATGCATAGAGCATCATCATTCCAAGTTTGAACTCTATTTTTACCCAAGCTTCCTCAGCATCTTTTTATTATGAACTTGCCGTAAGGAGTCAAAGCATTCACCTTGTAGTAGGACTTCATGATAACCTAATTGCATCTACAATGATCATATTTCCAAATAATTTCAAAGTCTGAAGTTTGGGTTTTACCATACACTGTTAGAAACCACTATCAATGTTTAACACATAAGGTAGATACCAAGTATACTCACTCCAACGTTTCCTATGTGAAGGTGGAATTCATTTATTTTCAGACATACTCCATCCAGAGCAGTGATATATGCAGGGCTATTACTAGGATGTCTCTTTCTTGAGTACTTATGTATCCATAAAATATATTTTAACTGGTCATTACATGTCATATACATGTTATTCTGGCAATATGTTACTGCTTGTTGTCTTTAACTTATATATCTGAGACCTATTTGCATTAGATATTTGCATTTTTAAAATTTCTGTATGACATTGCAATATTATAGTTTATTGTATCATTTTTGAGGTGAATGAATGCAGTTTCGCCTCCCATACTATTCTTTGTCTGTGTCTTGGGTGCTACTCTCTGCCCCCCTTTACTGCTCTGTCTATCATTAGACGACAACAGCGGTGATGACAATACTAGGGTCACCTTGCTTTCTGAACCACAGTTAGATTAAGTCAATCAAGAGATCACCAGCAGGGACACTAAAACTTATAGAGGAGAAAGTGAGGAAAAGCTTCAAAGATATGGACAGAGGGGAAAAATTTCTCAACAGCAATGGCTTGTGCTGTAAGATCAAGAATCAACAAACGGGACCTCATAAAATTACAAAGTTTCTGTAAGGCAAAAGATACTGTCAATAAGACAAAAAGGCCACCAACAGATTGGGAAAGGATCTTTACCAATCCTAAATCCAATATCCAATATATACAATATAATATCCAATATATATAAAGAACTCAAGAAGGTGGACTCCAGAAAATCAAATAAACTCATTAAAAAATGGGGTACAGAGCTAAGCAAGAATTCTCAATGGATGAATAACGAATGGTTGAGAAGCACCTGAAAAAATGTTCAACATCCTTAATCATCAGGGAAATGCAAATCAAAACAACCCTGAGATTCCACCTCACACCTGTCAGAATGGCTAAGATCAAAAATTCAGGTGATAGCAGATGCTGGTGAGGATGTGGAGAAAGAGGAACACTCCTTCATTGCTGGTGGGATTGCAAGCTGGTACAACCACTCTCAAAATCAGTTTGGCTGTTCATCAGAAAATTGGACATAGTACTACCTGAGGATCCAGCAATACCTCTCCTGGGCATATACCCAGAATGTGTTCCAAATTGTAATAAGGACACATGCTCCAATATGTTCATAGCAGCCTTATTTATAATAGCCAGGAGCTGGAAAGCACCCAGATGTCCCTCAACAGAGGAATGGATGCAGAAAACGTGGTTGATTTACACAATGGAATACTACTCAGCTATTAAAAACAATAAATTTATGAAATTCTAAGGCAAATGGATGGATCTGAAGGATATCATCCTGAGTGAGGTAACCCAATCACAAAAGAAGTCACATGATATGTACTCACTGACAAGTGGATATTAGCCTTAAAACTCAGAATACCCAAGATACAATTTGTAAAATACATGAAACTCAAGAAAAACGAAGACCAAAGTGTGGATACTTCACTACTCCTTAGAATGGGGAACAAAATATCCATGAAGAGAGTTAGAGACAAAGTTTCGAGCTGAGATGGAAGGAAGAACCATCCAAAGACTGCCCCACCTGGGGATCCATCCCATAAACAACCACCAAACCTAGACACTATTGCATATGCCAGCAAGATTTTGCTGACAGGACCCTGATATAGCTGTCTCTCGTGAGGCTATGCCAGTGCCTGGCAAATACAGAAATGGATGCTCATAGTCATCTATTGGATGCAACATAGCGCCCCCAATGGAGGAGCTAGAGAAAGTAGCCAAGGAGCTAAAGGAAACTGCAACCCTTTAGGTGGAACAACAATATGAACTAACCAGTACCCACAGAGCTCATGTCTCTAGCTGCATATGTATCAGAAGATGGCCTAGTTGGCCATCATTGGGAGGAGAGGCCCTTGGTCTTTCAAAGGTTATATGCCCCAGTACAGGGGAACACCAGGGCCAGGAAGAGGGAGTGGGTAGGTTGGGGAGCAGGGCGCCGGGGGGGGGGGCGATATGGGAGACTTTTGGAATAGCATTTGAAATATAAATGAAGAAAATATCTAATAAAAAATAAAATGAGAAAGAGAGAGAGAGAGAGAGAGAGAGAGAGAGAGAGAGAGAGATCAGCCAGCATGCAAAAGGAGAAGTCAGTTCCACAGCTTTTATGACAACCACAGCTTCCGTACCAGTGACCTGAAGGCCGATATTCACCCATTGTTCCAGCTTTCCATATTCCGATAAAAGCACATTATCTTTTGATGCCTCAGATCCAGTAATGGCAATGGCTTCGTTCAGGTTTTGTCAGTTTCTGAGTGCTTCACTTAGCCTTGTTGGTCCCCTAATTGTTCTGGTGCCACTGTAAATAGTCATAAGAGGCCCTAAAACACATCCATCAAGCTATGTTAGGGCAATAGGTCACTCATATGTTTGATGAACATATGACTCTTTTGCTAGGGGCGGGGGGCAGGTGAGCTCCTGGGAATCTCAGGCAAGCAAGCAATAACTAGTATCTTTACTAAAACATGTCAGCCTCTGGCATGTGATATAAACCCGCTGACCTAGCAAATGCTTTCTTTTTAGTTTTCATCAGTAACTATAACCTACAATGCCTCACCTTTGCCCCAGAGTTTCAGCAGTTACAGCCTTACTGTCTTTTATCCAAGTGATGTCTGATCTCTGTCATGTTCGGATCTAGAGTAGCGCAGTGGTCCTCAAAGTGTTGCCTGTGAGCCAGCGTCTGCTCAAAGCTTCACACTTGTCCCTCGTGAATCAGGAAGTCTATACCAGAATAAGAACTCAGCCACTAAGTCCATTGTTTCAGCAGGCCTTCTTTTTCTCTTAAAAAAAAATCATTTGTTTTATTACAGAACAATGTATCAATTTTCATGCTTGTGCATGAGCCTTATCTCCATAATGCAGACAGGGCCTCCCTAGTCTGCAGGGAACTTGAACATATTATTGTCCAACGGAATATTGTGTTGAAGTCTCCCCATCCTATAGTGTCATCAGAAAGGAGCTAACTAGGGGGTGCTCCAGATTACAAATACGTGTCTGAGAGAGACCCATGTTAAAGGCTGTGATATGGAGAGTCAGCCTATGGCTTCTAAGTGGTAAACAGTTGTTCTGCTTTGTGTAGCCAGCAGCAGATGAGCCCTAGCACTTGGCTTACCTTATTGCAGCTGGGAAGAAATGAATATATTTGGGTTATGTTCTAGTTTGCTTTTTATTGCTGTGACCATGACCAAAAGCAGCTGGGGAAGGAAAGAGATGATTTCATCTTGCAGCTTACAGGCTGTCATGAAGGGAAGCCAAAACAGGGAATCAAACAGGATATGAACCTGAAGGCAGAAACTAAAGCAGACTTACTTAATTGAAGTAAGAAAATGATGCTTACTGACTTGTTCTCCATGGCTTCCTCCATCTGCTTTCTTAAGTAACCCAATACCACCTGCCTCGGCATGGTTCCACTCATTGTAAACTGCGCTTACACATCAATCATTATTCAAGAATATCTTCTACTTTCTTGTCTAATAGGTTAATATGATAGAGATATTTTCTCAACTGAGGTTCCGTCTTCCCAGATGACTCTATCTCAGTCAAGCTAACAGAAAACTAGCGAGTACAGATGTGTTACTATGATCCATCAGCAATGTAAGTTTAAAGCTACTGTAGTAAGAGCAATTTGGAACAATAGAGGGTTCTGCAGGAGGTCCAAGCTTCTCTACAGCTAATCGGCCACTTAGGTCTATGTTCTAGGAGACAGAATGGCATTTGGAGAACTTTTTACCAAAGGAGATAGACTCTGTTGCCAACCATGGAGACATCTCACTTCAGCTCCTTTGGAGGTCTCAACTGCCATCTGCTAACTGTTCATTTCCAGTGGCAAAGGAGTTTCAGTTATTTTATCGGGCACTTGATGAGCAGGTACTGCTGACAATAGGTTGGAACAGCAAGTGATTATGAGTATGAAATAGTCATCTCAATCTGAGTGTTATCTGACCCAAGACATTAAACATGTAGATGTGTGCTTCCCCATTAAATACAAACGGCCTTTGGAAGACTTTGCCAGGCAGCCAAAGAAATCAAAAGTAAGTATCTAGCAGGCTAGCCCAGCTCTCTCTCTCTCTCTCTCTCTCTCTCTCTCTCTCTCTCTCTCTCTCTCTCTCTCTCCCTCCCTCCCTCCCTCCCTTCCCTCCCTCCCTCCCTCCCTCCCTCTCTCTCTCTCTCTCTCTCTCTCTCTCTCTCTCTCTCTCCTGCACCTGTTTTTCACAGCTTCTCCCTGAACTCACATCCACAACCTTGCTAAGATGTGGTTTTGTTGCTCAGAGACCTGATTATTGGCTGGCACACCAGCCTCTTTTCTACCCTGTGTTTCATGGGGCTTAGGACAAAGGTTGGCAAACAACTGCTTGTGAGCCACAGCCAGCCTGCCACCTGTTCTGTACTACTTTCAAGTCAAGTGTGGATTTTGCATTTTTAAATAGTTTCAAGAGAAAAAAAAGAGTAAAAGTATATAACGTGTAAACATTATCTGAGATGCAAATGTGAGACTCTGTGGTTGCTTCACAAAGCTAATCTTAAAATATTGGCTAGTTAGCCTTTTATAAGAAACTATTTCTTAAACCCAACTTAGAAGCCCAGAAATCTTACAAGCATATTAGATCCTATTAATTGGAAGTGCTTGCCGGATATTGGGAGGATGGAAATGAGAAGACTTATCTTCCTTCCCTTATGTGATGGAAGGTGATGAAAGCAAACTGCCCAAGGTTTGCTGAACTAAGGGTAGGAGTTTTGTAGGCAATGGGTAGATAGCCTCTTCCAAATGAGCAATGATGGGGAATGACTCCTGTAGTTACATTCTGGTAACTGTGTTCTCCCATCCTTCCACCCTCCCAATGGTTTGGGTAAGCTATATATTTCTATACTGAATGCATTCTTCCCTGACATCTGTAAGGTGGACATCTTTCTGTAAAGTTCCTTTTCTCATTGTTATGACAAAATGCTTGACCAAGGCAAGGGAAGGAGGATGTAATTTGGCTCACACTTTCAGACTGTATTTTCATATATACTGTATTTTCATATATACTGTATTTTCATATATACTGTATTTTCATATATACTGTATTTTCATATATGCTGCATTTTCATATATGCTGTATTTTCATATATACTGTATTTTCGTATATACTGTATTTTCGTATATACTGTATTTTCGTATATACTGTATTTTCATATATACTGTATTTTGTATATGCTGTATTTTCATATATACCGTATTTTTGTATATACTGTATTTTCATATATAATGTATTTTATATATACCATATTTTCATATATACTGTATTTTTATATATACTGTGTTTTCATCAATTACATTTGTTTTCCTAAAATGCCATGTTTTTTTTTATTACAGCTGAATGAGATTCTAACATGTATGTACCACATTTTGCCTATCCATTCATCTCTTGGCAAACATCTAGGCTGGCCTTTTGTTCTTAGCTATTGTGAATAATGCAGTATGAACATTGATGTGCTAAGATGTCTGCGGCCACTGTATTTTTAGATATTTATTTATATTTTTAGAAACTTCCATACTGATTTTCATGAAGGATAGCTTTTTACATGAAGTACGACTGGATTACCTTGGAAAGCAATAATTCAATTAAAATAACAAGTCAATAATTAGCACCAAAACAGTGATAAGAACTGTGCTGTGAGAATCATGTCCAAAAAGAATTGTTACTTATTTGGGGGGAAATGGGGGACATTTCCTTGAGGAAATAAAAGGTGATCTTAGGTCTGAAAGAGTATAACAAAATCCTAGGGCTTTGAGGGTAAAGAAAGTATTACAAGAAAGAAGTGCTGTGTGCAAGTTGCTTTAATGGAAGAATACAAATACTGCTTGTTTTGAATATTTGACCTCATATTGACTCAAGATGATACCTGATTGACATGTTGGCAATATCTGGAGGGGGAACTTTTGAGAAGTCCTTGGACTGTGAAGGGCCAATTCAGCCACCTTGAGCTTGCTCTTTTGTACCCCTGTCTTCTGCCATATGATGACACGTCACAAAGATCCTGTCCACAGATGTTGACACATTGACCTTGTCATTCTCAGACTTTAGAAGTGTGAGTACTTACTCTTTATAGATCACTTCATCTAAGCTCTTGTGTCACAAAAGTACAAAAAGGTCCAATACAGATGCTGCTATTGTATCAAGAAAAACGCTAGTGAGACTGGAACTTAGGACAAAAAGTCTGAAATAAAGTGTAGAAATGTCATAAGGCCTTCTAGGCTTCATAGTTTTTCTCTCAGAAGCATGGTATTTATTTTCTGTAGATTATAAAACTGTGTCACAGGTAACATAGGGCATTTGACAGATGAGTGGGCATGCTGTGAGAGCAAAGGGGCATTATTACAAAGGACAAGATATGAGCAGCACCTCTCACTAGGCTGGGCACCTGGGTGGACTCAAAGATGAAGAAAGGAACCTGTTAGTGCAGGTTTTCTCTCTGTTTCTTCCTGACAACCAGCGCATGAGTAGTTTCTGCCCATGGTGATGCAGCCTGAGACTTTGAGTGAGGGTCAGTTTCACAGCAATGGACTAGTTTGGGTATGGGGAAAGGCACCTATAATCCTAGCATTTAGGAGGCTCAGGCAGGAGAATTGTAAGTTTTATCTCAGCTTGGATTCTTAATAAATAAATAAATAAATAAATAAATAAATAAATAAATAAAATAAACAGCTAACTAAATAAACATAATGAAATGATTAATCTCTTCATGGCAATGATGTCAGGCTATACCATGGTCATTGAGAGACACATTGTGACTTTCTTTTCTTAGTAATCCCTGGCTGGTTATGTTGTGAAGCAAACATAAAGCAAAAATAAAAAAGGTTTTTCTTTTGTTTTTGTAGCTGCAGGAGAAAAATGGAGCTGTGGATCAAGTAGATGATCTATAATTATTATTATGTCAGGGTCTATGATTTTTTTCCCAAGTAATGGAAGAGTGATGATTATTAATAGTGAAATACATTTCTAATATACATAATCCATAGATTTAGGAGATTTGGGGGTTCTACAATTGATGAGTTCATTCCTCAAAAAGTCCCCACTGGAAACTACCAGGTCTATTCATTCTCAGTAAGTACTATGATGTGGACAGGCCAGACCTCACAGGCTTCAGAATATAATGTGTTCAGGAGAAGGTTCTCTTGTAATTATATCCTGGGTCTGACCCTCATCCAGACATTTTAATTCATCAACAGAAGAAATGAGAGTGTCCTTGTGGCTTCCAGGAGACTCTGTTTTTAATCACTTAATCTTACACCGATGAGCAGTTATCTTCCTTTTCTAACACTTCATCCCATCATTTCATCAATAACTAGCTGGCCCTGTCACACTTATAAGTATTTCTTTCCCCAGATATCTCAAAATTCAAAGACAATATACCTCCCAGGGCACCAAAATTGCCAACCTATAATATCCGAGGTCAACAGTGGTTGCAGGGCTGCAACTGCATGCCAGTGTTCTATGGTGACTGATGGTGTCTCAGTGTCACATGGGCAGCAGTGGGGCTGGGCTCAGTGTCACGTGTCTGAGGGAGCAGTAGCTTGGACTTCTCAAGTAAGTTCTTTAGAAGGTAAACTCGAAGACTGGCATATACATGCAGCTTCTTGGGGAGTGCTTTTTCTGTGGAATGATACAAGTGAGAGAAAAATTATGAAAGAAGACAGGACAAATTTAGACTCTGGTGAGTTGCAACAGGAACCTTGCCTCATCTGATAGAATTTTCTGGAACTGGGTTAGTCCTCGAGAATTAATTCAAGTTAGCAAGAAAATAAAGATATTTCTCTTATAGCTATGAATACCAGTCATATCTAAGCATCCCTGAACGTTTTATCTGAATCTTGACTTGAGGTGACATCCTTCAACCAATGGCAGCTCCTAGAGATAAACTGAACCTGAAGTCACTGGCAGCCACACACCTAGCAGCTGACGAATTGATACCATTGTCCTGAACAGTTAGCATTCATTTCCGCTGAAGGCCACTAAAATAATAACACTGAACATGTAATGCAAAGATATACTGGCTTTAAGAAGAGAAAAAATATGCAGAATAGACAGTCTTGTATTATTTGTATTACAAGAACTGCAGAGATAAAGGAGCAGAAACACTGTGCCTTTGGGGCCTATCCACCTTTAATGATTAATATTTCCCCTCCAGCTAAATTTGACTTTAAAGAAGTCCCTGAACACCATAGTGGGTTTGAAAAATCAGAAGAAACATACACTGAGAATTTTATAATAATACTATAATCAACTTTGGACAGAGAAAAATATTTAAAATGTGCACCACTGGTATTAAGGGTTCTGGATTTTTAAGGAAACACAGGAGAGTGACTCGTATAATACCATGTTGCTGCCTTTGAAGAATTTTTATGAGTTTTGTTTTGCCACTTGAGATAACTTCTTTGCATAAATATTAGAAGAAGTATAGATTGAATCTGTTTTCCACCTACAAGCAATTTTCTTAATTTTGCCTCAATTTTCACTTCTGTGTAATGGAAATTATACTTCACGTACCTACATAGGTTGTGTGGTATTAGTCAATAAGTGGCTGGCACACTCTAATCAATGATAGTGATTATTTCTTCACCAAATAGAAAATCTTGATACCTAATTGATAATCTGAGCAAGGTCAATCTCTCAGCAGACAGAGGTGAGTGGACCACAAGGAAAATGATGACCTGAGACTGAGTTTTCAATGTCTACAGGGATAACTTACTACGGTAGTACACAGGCACCAAGTGAGAAAATAATATTCTGATTCAGACTTTAAAATATAAGAATATATCTAGAGCTCATCAGAACTACTGTATATTGCATTTTAGTGTTGAATTTTCTTTATATTAATCCTTGTGTTATTAGCATCAGTATTATTGTTATAATTAGCTGATAAAATAATCTGATCTCGGTAGGGGTCGGGAAGGAAAGCTTAATTGTTGTCCACTGTTGATTTAATACATTTTGTTTGATATTATCCCTTAATGGTATCTAGGATTGACAAGATCTATAGATTTACAATGACTGTCAATTAGAAGACATAATTAGAATGTCTTTATAAGTTCAAACACAGAACACTATTTAAACCTATGCCAGTCTCTACCCCGACTCTAAACAGCCAAGTCCCAGCGCTTTCTTCTTCTTTCCCTCCTATTCCTTTTTACTTGATATTAAAGATAAATGATAATGATATTTGAAGTAGCATAGTGAAGGAAAAAAGGGATGGGGAACAAGGGTCTAAACTGTGTGTATTTAGGTTTTTACATCTTTGGTTTTACAATTTTATTTTCTCTTGAACACCATCGGAAGATAGGCTTTCACTGTGTGAGTTTCCTCAACTGATGGTGCCCTTTCTTAGAGCGTGCATTTGGCAGGTATAGCCCAGATATCCATCTTAATCCATATGGCATCTTAAATGGGAAGATGATGACCATGCTATAACAAACTGCTGGAAAGTAGTGGTGATACAGACACACACACACACACACACACACACACACACACACACACACACTTGTCTTAGGCCCTGCTACCTGTCAATTGAGCTGATGCTCAATGAACAGGTACAATCTCAAACCTCAGAGGACATCAGTTACATACTTAGTGCTCTCTCAACGCATGTTATTGTGGTACAGAGAGCTAGAGTCTGTGTGTTTGTGAAATTTGCAAGCATGGGAGAGAGATGATCCTTTCTAGAGTTCTCCTCTGGATTACAGAACACTCCAGGCTGAAGAGAAGCAGATAGGTGGAGAAAGATGTTGCTCTCACCACTAGTCTACCAGAAACCACCAAAATGGCCACTTTGGAGAAACCCCTTCCTAATTTCACATTTTTCTCAACAGATTTTGAACAAAGATAATTATTTGATAGTGTTGTGGGTTGCTTGGAGTTTCCAGCTAAAACCCCATGACAAAGTATGTGTGTGTACTGCCTCTTCTTTAGGCCACATGAATGCCTTTCATTTATAGTTTAAAATGCTGGTAACTTAGCCAACATTCTAAAGAATCAAAAAAAGATCAATTCATCTCCTAGGGATTTTAGACAATTTACTCAATCTCTTTGTTCTTCTTGGTACCCACATGTATGGTTGCTTAACTAAAAATAAACATGTGCACACTTCAGAGTTTCTTAACACAGCTCTTCATATGTAGCTACCATTATATAGCATGGTATATGTATTTAAGTATATAAAAATGTTGATGTATGTACATTTATTCATTTATTCAACAGATATTTGCAAATCACTTAAGTGTTTTAAACACTTGGGAGAGATCAATGAATAAAACAGCTTCCATGGCTTACATTTTAATGAGGGAGGCAGGAAATAAAAGATCAAGTGCTATGGATAAGGTACAGGGACCTTCAGACCAGGACCTGGGCAAGTGCTGCTAAGTTAAAAGATGGAAGGACTGCTGAGGGACTGAGTTGGGAGCAAAGATGCAAGAATTCTGCGTGCTAAGAGAAAATGTGTTAATTAGATTTAGCTCTACAATCTCTGACTATTTGATACTATTTTAATTCAAGCAGGTAATTTAAGTCTTCTAGCCAATGCAGGAAAATCATCTTTATTATTACTGAGTGGAGTTGAGTAGTAGATATTTGTTGTAGGTGGTTGCTGCTTGCTTCAGACTTCTCTCATTGGCTTACTCTTTTTTCCCAAATTTTTATTACTTTATTTATTTACTTCCCATCATTGACTCCCTCTCAGTCCCCCCTCCCCTCCCACAGTTCCTCATCCTATTCCTCCTCCCCATTGCCTTCAATAGTGGACTACCCCCGCCCCCCAACACCAGGCCTCCTCCTTCCTTGGGGCCTAAATCTTTTCAGGATTAAGCATCTCTTTTCCCACTAAGATGTGACCAGACAGACCCCTGCTTTATTTTTGCCAGGGACCTCATACTGGCCAGTGTATGTTCCTGGTTGGTGGCTGAGTCTCTGGGAGCTCCATGGGTTCTGGGAAAAGAGAGACTGCTGGTCTTCCTATGGGGTTGCTTTCCACTTCAGTTTCTTCAATCCTTCCCCTAATTTAACCATAGTAGTCCTGGAATTCAGTCCAATGGTTGGGTGTCAGTATCTGCATCTGTCACAGCAGCTGCTGGTAGGGCTTCTTAGGGGACAGCCATGACAGGCTCCCATCTCTAAGCATATCACACTATCAGCTGTAGTGTCAGGCCTTGATGCCTCTGCATGAGATAGATGCCAAATTGGGCTGGTCATTGAACTACCCTTCCTTTAGTCTCTTCTCCATTTTTGTCCTTACAGTTCTTTTAAACAGAAACAGTTCCAGGTCAAAAAATTTTGACTGTGCATTACTAGCCCTGTCCCCTGCTTGAAGCCCTGTCTATCTATTGGCAGTGGGCTCTTTAAATTCCCTTTCCCCAATGTTGGGCATTTGAGCTTAAGGTAACCCCCATTGAGTTCTTAGAGTCTCTCACCTCCTGGTTCTCTAGTACTTTCTAGAGAGTCCATCCCCCATGCTGATTAATTCCATTCATTCTCTTGGCCCTCTGGGCTTTTTTCCTGTTCCCTAGCCCTATACCTGATCCCTTTTCCCTTTTCCTCTCCTCCTCCCCTTTTCCACTCAGATGCCTCCCACCCTCTACCTCCCATGATTATTTCCTTCCCTTTTCTAAGTGGAATTGAAACATCCTCACTTAGGCCTTTCTACTTGTTACACTTCTTATGGTCTGTGGATTGTGTCCTAGGTATTCTGTACTTTTTGACTAATATCCACTCATCAGTGATATCATTTTGAGTCTGGTTTACCTCACTCAGGATATTTTCTAGTTCCATTCATTTGCCTGCAAAATTCATGGTGTCCTCCTTTTTAGTAGCTGAATAGTATCCTAGTGTGTAAATGAACCCCATTTTCTGTATCCATTCTTTGGTTGAGGGACATCTGGGTTGTTTCCAGCTTCTGGCTATTACAAATAAAGCTGCTATGAACATGATGGAACATGTGTCCTTATTACATGTTGGAGCATCTTCTGGGTATATGCCCAGAGTCGTATAGCTGAATCTTCAGGTAACACAATTTCCAATTTTCTGAGGAACCACCAGATTGATTTCTAGAGTGTTTGTAACAACTTGCAATACCACCAGCAATGGAGGAGTGATCCTCTTTCTCCACACCCTTGCCAGCATCTGCTGTCACTTGAGTTTTTGATGGTAGCAATTCTGATTGAAGTGAGGTGACTCTTAATACTGATTTTCATTTCTCTGATGACTAAACACTTTGAACATTTCTTTAAGTACTTCTCAGCCACTCGAGATTCTTCTGTTGTAAATTCTCTGTTTATCACAGTACCCCATTTTTTAAAAAAATGGGTTATTTGGGTTATTTGAAGGTTAACTTCTAAAATTATGTATACATTTTGGATATTAGCCCTCTGTCAGATGTATGGTTAGTGAAGACTTTTTCCCAATCTGTAGGTTGCTGATTTATCCTACTGACTATGTCCTTTGCCTTACAGAAGCTTTTCAGCTTCATGAGGTCCCATTTATCGATTGTTGATCTTGAAGCCATTGGTGTTCTCTTCAGGAAGTTTCCCCCTGTGCAATGAGTTCAAGGCTCTTTCCCAATTTCTCTTCTATTAGATTCAGTGTGTCTGGTTTTATGTTGAGTTCCTTGATCCCCTTGTGCTTGAGCATTGTACATGGTGATAAATATGGATCTATTTCATTCTCCTACATACAGACCACCATTTAGACCAGCACCATCCTTTGTCAAAGGTCAAGTGACCATGGTGTGTGGGTTTACTTCTGGGTCTTTGATTCTATTCCACTGATAGACCTGTCTGTTTCTGTACCAATTGCATGTGGTTTTTGTCACTATTGCTTTGTAGTACAGCTTGAAGTCAGGGATGGTGCTTTCCTCAGAAGTTCTTTTATTGTTGAGAATTATTTTGGCTATTCTGGGATTTTTGTTTGTTTTTCCATATGAAGTTGAGAATTTCTCTTAACATGTCTTTGAAGAATTGTGTTGGAATTTTGATGGGGATTGCATTGAATCTTTAGATTGCTTTTGGTAAGGTAGACATTCTCACTATGTTATTCCTACCAATCCATGAACATGGGAAATCTTTCTATCTTCTGAGGCTTTCTTTAATTTCTTTTTTTTTGGGGGGGGGGGGTTGTAGTTCTTGTTGTACAAATCTTTCACTTGCTTGGTAGAAGTTACACCAAGATAATTTATTTGTGGCTATTGTGAAGAGTGTTGTTTCCCCAATTTCTTTCTCAGCATTTTTATCATTTGTGTAAAGGAAGGCCACTGACTGTCTGAGTTAATTTTATATCCTGCCACTTTGCTGAAGTTGTTTATCAGCTGTAGGAGTTCTCTGGTAGAATTTTGGGCATCACTTATGCATAGTATCCTATCATTTGCAAATAGTGATATATGACTTCTTCCTTTCTAATTTGTATCCCCTTGACCTCCTTTTGCTCCTAATTGCTCTGGCTAGAACTTGGAGTACTTTATTGAATAGGCAGGGAGAGAGTGGCAAATTTGTCACAAGACAACCTGAATTTTAGTGGGATTGCTTCTAGTTTCTCTCCATTTAATTTGATGTTGGTTGTTGGTTTCCTATATATTTCTTTTACCATATGTATGTATGTGCCTTGAATTCCTAATCTCTCCAAAACTTTTAACATGAATGGGTGTTGTATTTTGTCAAAGGCTTTTTTTTTTTTAATGGTATCTAATGAGATGATCATGTAGCTTTTTTCTTTGAGATTATATATATAGTATGTTGATGGATTGCGTATATTGAACCATCCCTGCATCCCTGGGATGAAGCTTACTTGACCTGGGTGAATGACAGTTTTGATATGTTCTTGTATTTGGTTTGGGAGAATTTTATTGAGTATTTTTGCATAGATATTCATAAGCAAGATTGGTCTGAAATTCTCTTTCTTTGTAGGGTCTCTGTGTGGTTTGGGTATTAGAGTAACTGTGGCTTCATAGAATAAATTCGGTAGTAGTCCTTCTATTCATGGAATAGTTTGAGGATTATAAGAATTAACTCTTCTTTGAAGGTCCGGTAGAATTTTGCACTATAGCCATCTGACCCAGGGTGGTGGTTGTTGTTGGGAGGTTTTCGGTTGCAGGTTAAAATGGTGGCCCGCATCCGCCCTGCCCCAGGGCTAGGGTCGCTCATGAAAGCAGACATGAGAAGTTTGATTGCTCGCACCCCATGATGCAGGCAGGAGACAGGCTGTGAGAAGCCACAGGACCCTGCTCCAGGGATGAGGCAGTGCAGCCAGAGGTCCCCACAGACTGCTGAAGTTGGCTTGGACTCTCAGGCACCACAGATGCTGCTAGGTCCTACAGAAGAATGAGCTCTCGAGTCCCCGGGCCTGCAAGGAGGCCAAGGACAACAGATTCTGAAACTCTTGGGCACCACAGATAGATGCTGTGGAAGAGCTAAGAACAGAGTGTGGGCCCACAGACGGGGCTGGAGGTAAAAGGGCAGGGAGAAAGAACTTCAGCTGGTTCTAGTGGGGAGGAGAGTCCTTGTCTTAGGCTTGCTTGGCTGCGGTTTGGGTTGGTGGAGGCTGTCTGGAAGTGCAGAGAGGCCTCAGGAGAGAGATTAGACTATTTAGAGGAAGACCTGCTCCATTGCTCCAGCATGGCGGGTCCTGATCAGAAGAGGAAGTCCATGGTTTTAAAGCATTTATTTTTATGGCAGAGAGTTGTGATGAGTTAAACCGTACTCCCTTTTCTCAGGGTGGGCCTGAGGTTAGGGAGAGAGAGCTACGAGAGTAGTAGAGGCAGAGAAAGGTAGAGAGAAGGAAAGAGTAGAGAAGTAGAGGCTTCCGTGGCCACGGGAAGAGAGGGGGGAAGGGAATGAGGAGAGAAGGGGACCACAAGGTCAAGAGAGGCAAGAGTAAGAGAGTAAGAGAGGGAGAAGGGGACAAGCAGCCCCTTTTATAGTGCGCTGGGCCTACCCAGCTTTTGCCACCTAACTGTGGGGAGGAGCATACCTGGCTGCTGCCAGGTAACTGTGGGGGTGGAGTCTAGACAGAATACCAGGAATTTTGGAGGTCCCTACGTGACTGATGGCCACAGAATTATGGATCTGAGACATCATGTCAGGAGGCTAGTGTCTGGGAGAGTGGCAAATGGCCTTCCATTCCTTGTAGGAACACCTGCTGGGTCTCTGGAGTTTAAACCTAGCTCAACCAGAAAACAGGGTGCCTTTCATGGTCCCACATTTGATGACTATTTTTATTTCATTACGCATTATGAGACTGTTTAGACAGTTTACCTGACCTTGATTTAATTTTGGTACTTGATATCTGTCTAGAAAATCATCCATTTCATCTAGATTTTTCAGTTTTGTAGAATATAGGCTTTTGTAATAGATTCTGATTTTTTTGAATTTCCTCAGTTTCTGTTGCTATCTCTCCCTTCTCATTTCTGATTTTGTTAATTTGGATACAATCTCTGTGCCCTTTAGTTAGTTGTTGATTCTCAAAGAACCAGCTCAGTTTTGCTGACTCTTTGTATTGTTCTCTTTGTTTCTACCTGGTTAATTTCAGCTCTGAGTTTGACTGTTTCCTGCCTTCTACTCTTGATTGTCTTTGCTTCTTTCTGTTCTAGAGCTTTAAGGTATGCTTTTAAGTTGCTTTAATGGGATCTCTCCAATTTCTTTATGAAGGCAACTAGTGCTATGAATAGTGCCCATGCTGATCTGACAGGATGCATAGGATTATTTCAATCTTCTTGTATCTGTTAAGGTGTTTTGTATGTCTGATTATAAGGTCAATTTTGGAGAAGGTTCCATGAGGTGCTGAGAAGATGTATTCTCTGGTTTTGGGGTAAAATGTTCTCTAGATATCTATTAAATCCATTTGGTTCATAACTTCTCTTAGTTTCATTGTGTCTCTGTTAGGTTTCTGTTTCAATGGCCAGTCCATTGGTGAGAGTTGGGTGTTGAAGTCTCCAACTGTTATTGTGTAAGGTTCAATTTGTGTGTTGAGCTTTAGTAATGTTTCTTTTACAAATATGGGTACCCTTGCATTTGGGGTATAGTTGTTCAGAATTTGTGGAATTTTTCTTTAATCAATATGAAGTGTCTTTCCCCATCTTGATTGATAACTTTTGGTTGACATTCTATTTCATTTGATATTAGAATGGCAACTTCAGCTTGTTTCTTGGGACCACTTGCTTGGAAAACATTTTTTCCAGTCTTTTACTCTGAGGTAGTGTCTGTCTTTGTCACTGAGGTGTGTTTCTTACATGCAGCAAAATGCTGGATCTTGTTTACATATCCAGTCTGTTAGCCTATGTCTTTTTGGGGGGAGTTGAGTCCATTGATGTTGAGAGATATTAAAGATAAATGATTGTTGGCTCCTGTTATTTTTGTTGCTGGGGGTGGTATTATGTATGTATGATTTCAGATTTGTTGTAAAATGTTTAATTTCTTGTATTTTCTTGAATGTAGTTATTTTCCTTGTATTGGAGATTTCATCCCATTATTCTGTAGGGCTAGATTAGTAGAAATAAGAATAAGAATACTTAGGTTTGATCTTTTCGTTGTGTCCCGAATTTCCTTGATATTTTGGATTAAGAGCTTTTTATACTTTGTATTTTCTTTGACTGATATGTCAATATTTTCTATGTTATCTTCTATGCCTGAGATTCTTTCTTCCATCTCTTATATTCTGTTGGTGATGCTTACATCTGTAGCTCCTGATCACTTTCCTAAGTTGTCCATCTCCAGGGTTGCATCCATTTGTCTTTTCTTTATTGCTTCTATTTCCATTTTTAGTTCTTGGACAATTTTGTTCAATTCTTTCACCTGCTTGATTGTATTTTCCTACATTTCTTTAAGGGATTTATTTGTTTCCTCTTTAATAGCTTCTACCTATTTACCTGTGATTTCCTGTATTTCTTTAAGGGAGTTCTTTATATTCTCCTTAAAGGCCTCTGTCATCTTCATGAGATGGATTTTAAGTCAAAATCTTGCTTTTCAGATATGTTGGGGTATCTAGGACTTGCTGTGGTGGGAGAACTGGGTTCTCATAGTTCTGGATTGCATTGGATTCTGTCTTTTCTTATCCTGAGCTTGCCTCTGGCCATCTGATTATCTCCGGTGTTAACTGGCCTAGTTGTCTCTGACTAGAACTGGCCTCCTTTGGAAAGAGGTAGTGCTATCTCTGGTTAGGGTATGCCTCTTATATCTCTAGTTATAGCAGGCCTCCTGTGTCCCTGGTTACTTTGGACCTCCTGGGAGGCATGCAGGCTGTATCCCTAGTTACTTTGGCCTTCCTGGGAGGTAGACAGACAGACTCTGGTGTGTAGGAGGTTATTAGGCCCACTTATCTGGCCCAGGTGGAAAACCAGATCAGTAGGAAGGTGGAGCTCATCAGGGCAGGTGTGCCCATGTCAGCTGGGCTCTGTGTCTTTGGGTACTTTGGACCTGCTAGGAGGCAAGCAGGTTGTGGCGTGTGGGTGGGTATCTGGATGCTTATCTGGCCTGGGTAGGAAGCAGGCCTGAAGAAGTGTAGAGCTCCGGTGTTGAGGGTAGGGGAGGAGGGTCCCTTGTTAGCTGGGCCCTGTGGTTGTCCCAGCTGGTGTGGGTATTTGGGTGAGATTCTCATCTGTGTATGTTATTTCTGGGGACCTCCTGGGAAGCACAAAGGCTGAAAGTGTGGGCAGGTATCTGGCCACTGATCTGGCCCCAGTAGGAAGTAGGCCGGAAAAAAGGTCTTACTTAAAAAAAAAAATTGTTTTCCAACTACTCCTGAATATGAGATCTGCCCTGGAGTAGTTGATATACCCAATGTCGTTCAACTGGAGAAAGCTGATTTTTCTCTCCCTGCATGAAGGGCTCTCTAGTAGTCCCAAGCATTGCAAACATGGATCTAACAGGTCTCACCTTCCTCCCTTCCCTCTCCATTGCTAAACCATTATATTACATTCTTAAAGCCAGGCACCAGGGTCTAGTTCTTTACTTGGCCAAGTTCTTATGCCTGACTCATTTCTTAGGCTGATCAACATGGTCCAACTAACAAAACACCAAGGTACAGAAATCAAAATCCATCATTTGACGACACTGATTAACATGTTCAGTTAGGACTTACCAACTCATCTAAGCAGACTTCCACTCTTCTCTTTAAAAACCACTGCCACAGAGACACCTGCTGCTCTTATTGCCTGATCCACAGGCAGCTCCCACCCTCTTGAAAGAAAGAAACACACTCAGCCAAATATTGTGACATGCACTTGCAATTCTTACAGTTGAGAAATAGAAGTAGAAGGCCAATCAATTAGGCACGTACAAGTCAAGTGAGTGTTTTCTCACCCAAGCACCTGCCATATTGGGGAACTCAACTGCACCCCTTACAAAAGATCATGCTAGATGGGCTTCTTGCTGGTTTATATTTCCCTTTGCCCCCACTCCCATACAGAGAGGCACAGAGGGTCAAGATGTTCGCATTGGAGTATCACAGCTCCTTATGAGCCATTGTGGTCAAATCTGCCTTAATTGCATGTAGCCTAAGGGAGTGGGTAGATTAAAAATCTTTTTCTGTGAGGCTATCTCTACCTGGTGAGGCTTTTCAAATGTAGCTTGTAGTAGGAGGAACACCCACAGTCTTGTATGTAACCCTTCATCTCAGTTTGTTATTGAGACCCTAGGAAGAAACAGGACACACCTTTGCTGTCTAATATGAAAAACAGGTAGAGGTTCCTATGGTTAAAATCCATGAGCATACAGAAAAAGACTTTCTTCTAAAATGCAGTTATTTCTTAAAACATAGTTGGCATATAGCATCCACTAACAATACACTATTTCTACCCTGGTAAATATTCACAAGGGAAATTAATTTTATGACTAATAATGTGATCAAGAAATAAAATATTGAAAACATTGTAGAACCTTCTGGATAACCTCACATGGGTCATCTCTCTCTAAGAAAGTCATAATCCTAACTTTAAGAGCACAGATTGCTTCTGTCCAGTTTTGAACATTGCATCCATAAGCTCAGACTGGAAGAATATTTTTGTGTCTGGCTTCTTTTGTCAGTGAGCATCACATTGTAGGTTTAAGCTGTGCCATTACAGGTAGAGTTGCTATATCCATCCTCCTTAATGCATAGTATTTCATATTGAGCATCTGTGTGATCTCAGAGTTAAGGTAACAGTTGTCTTGCACTCCGTCTTTGCCATCCCAACCCCAGTAGAATCTGTGTGACAAGTTCCACAGACTGAAGTGACAACTTCAAAAGAAGGAGGCCTCCTGGAACTGGCTGTGGAACTCTTGGCCAGAGCAAAATATTGAGCCGTAGTTCTCATGGCAATTTATCTGTTTTGTTTTCTCTTATTTCTTTTCTTATTTACATGTTCCTGGTAACCTAGGCTAAGATCTTAAGCAAGAATAATGGGTAAGAAACCATCTCTTGAGATGGGGTCACTAACATGACCTTATCTCTGGAGAAACCAACATTTTACTTTATAAATCATTTACAAAATTACATAGTAGCATTATGATAGATTAAAATTTTTTTCAACAATAAAATTTCATATGGCTACACATGTCATCAGAGGGGGGCTTTGGTTTACGGTAAAGAAAGCCTTAAATAAAAAGAATTAAAATAGTTTATATTTATGTGTTGAAGATTTATTAAAAAATCAGGCATTAGATATTAAATAATAATTGACCATAAAGATTTATTAACCTGTTCTTGGAACTATGCTACTAGCCTTGAATGACTGTCTCACTAAATATATCCTTTTAGAGTTGTTATACTTGGATATTTCTATTAATCATGATGTTACCTGTTCTGTTTGTGATTCACTGAAGGCATCTTCTAAGAGTTATAATATTTGTTTTTTTAATGTATAAAAGCCCCTGCTTGAGAGCTGCAAAATACACTCAGATTCAAGCTGTCTCTGTGTTTGTTTCTGTTTGTCATTGCCAAATCCTTACCCACCTAGCTTCGAGGACCCTCATTCCAGTGACCCTCATACCTGACTGGGGTGGTCCATGGCAGTTCTTCTCTATTGAAACAGTACTAGAAGCACAGGATACTGTTCAGTGGTGAAGGGCTTACTTTGCATGAGCAAGGCCTTGATTTTGATTATCACCACTACAAAAACCTTAAAACACAATATAAACAGCAGGCTGCTGTGCCCTAACATGCACATCTTTTCAGAAGCCAGTGTATTCCATGAAGGAGACAATAACAGATAACGATTATTGTGGAGTGGAATGCATGCCTTTTCTGTCAGAGACGCCAAATGCTGAGTTCACAGAGACTCCATTCCTCCAGACTGTCCTGAGCACTGTGGTAAGAGTGGTATGCTCGCTAGTACTTGACATTGTCAGTCTACTTTAGTCTAACCTTTGTATTGTAGAAAAGGAAAATGATGTGATTGAATCCACCTGCCAATTTTAAGTATTGCTTGCTCGGTTGTTTCATTTCTTCAACACCTTGGTATTTGAAAATCTTCATATAGATTCATCTCTTCTCACTTGTTCTCTTGTGCTTGAAAATATCTGGCTAATGCAATGGAAAAATTTGCCTGTTTTCTTCCTTTTGTTATGGAGTCCCTGGCAAAACAAACACAAAACAAACAAACATCAACAACAACAAAACCCACCACCACCACCAACAATAACAAAAACGGAGAGGCATGAAAGTCAGAATGAAGTCTTTATTCAGTTCTGGCAGGATTGTTCCAGGAAAATTAGTGGGAAGCAGCCTGGATCTCCAGCAGGTTTGAGTTTTCCAGGCAAAACAAAGCAAAACAAAGCAAAACAAAGCAAAACAAAGCAAAACAAAGCAAAGCAAAGCAAAGCAAAGCAAAGCAAAGCAAAGCAAAGCAAAGCAAAGCAAAGCAAAGCAAAGCAAAACAAAGCAAAACAAAACAAAACAACTCCCCCTGCAATTGTGATGTATATGGAAAGACAGCTCTGGACACCTGCAGCAAGCATGCCTTGTTTACAGAAGCAGAGAGACAGCAGTTAAGTGCAGTCAGGCACTTCACCTTTAGCTCAGGGTCACATGATGCAGGAATTTAGGGCTGGTCCAGAGACCTTGTTTGCCTTAGGAATGTATAGCCTTTACTCAAGATAGATTTAGCACTTAAATGTTCTTGGGAATACTTTCATTGGATGGCATAACTATAGTTCAGTAGTCCACTACACTTTTCTGTGTCTTAGGCCCTTAGGTTCTGGGGCTTCAGTGGTGTTTTAAAGCCTCTAAAAGTGTTTATTTTTGCATTTGTGTGTATTTATTTAATTTGTGGTGTTATGTTTGTTCTTAGTGGAAGAGGTCATCCCGAGGTATGTTGTCACAAAGTATACCTAGCCATATTATCTAGTGAGCTCTTAGTCATTTCTTCCTGGAAAAGCTTGTCAATATCTCACTGACAGAGAGACTATCAGCCAAACAGTGTGACACATAGTTGTGATTCTAGCAGTTGGTAGGTAGAGAAAGAAGGATCAGAGTTCAAAGCCATCTATATGCTAGGTCTAAATTCTAACTTCTGTAGGGTTTTTAGTAATTTATTTGCTTGAATTTTAAAACTTCTAGATATAATAATCTTCAGTGATTATATCTCGGCATTGGGAGAATCAGTAGTTAAACTATTCTACATAAGTGAGTATCACAAATTCACAAATGTAGCATTTGGTTTAGCCCTTACTGAAGGCAGCACTTACACTGCACAGTAATCATCAATACCCCGAGTTTCTGTATGTTCCAACTGAGAAAGACGGGCAGATGTGTTGATATCATTGTGTATCTACAAATGTACCACTGAATATATTCCCAAAGGTGTTGAAAGAGTAGCATCCATTGTCATCTTATAAATTGTAATAACAGTGTTTGCATTGACAACTGATGGGCATAAAGAAGAAAATGAACAGCTGTAAATATGCTCTAACTAGAAGGCTGGGGATTTAAATGATCACAGAAGACACAAAAACAAATTACAAAATAGAGGGATCTATTGCCTTAGATCACAGCACTCATAGAAATGAGTCTGCAAATACCAGCTACAGGACTCATTGGGAAGAACAGAAAAGCAGAGAGAGAGGGTTAATCTGGTATTTAGGGGTTCTGTTTTGTTTTGTTTTTCTAAAAAAAATTGTTTGAAGTTAAAACAAACAAGATCTACTCAAAAGGTAAGAAATGCTATTTATTTCTCAGTATCTGTTTTTTTAACTGAAATATTGCATACTGTTATTCTATTATCAAAATTGTAATCCCAGTCACATGTAGGAATCTGAGTAACTAAAACATGCTATACTTCATAAAGAAATGAAACATACTTATTTTTAGGTTCCAGAACTTATAAAAACTGGATATGGTATGAGAAAGGAGATGTGAGGGGCATGCCATTCCCCCTTTATTGGAATGGAAACTATAAGCAGAATTGCTCCAGCAGCCTGTAGCTCATAAGTGTATTAAGAAAATATATTTCATTTTGCCTCCTAAGATTTTGTATGGAGATCTGATATAGCCCAAGCTAACCTTGAACTCTATTATATTGACTGTAGCTACTCCTGAACTCTTTGCCCTTCTGTTTCTACCTGCCATATTTGGGATTACTGACATAAACCACAATATCTAGCTTGTTCTTCTCTCTCATCCCAATACTACCCATCTCATGTGCCCTTCATCTGAAAGATTCTCTGCTCTTTGGTGTCTTAGCTAGAGTTTTATTGTTATGAAAAGACAACATAACCACAGCAAATTTTATAAAGGAAAACATTTAATTGGGGCTGGTTTACAATTTCAGATGTTTAGTCCATTATCACCATGGTGGCAAACATGGTGACATCCAGGCAGACATGGTACTGGGGGAGCTGAGAGTTCTCTATCTTGATCTGCAGGTAGCAGAAGGAGACTGTATCATTTTTTGTCATGACTTGAGTATATATGTCATCAAAGCTTGCCTCCATAGTGACATACTTCCTCTAACAAAGCCACAGATACTCCAGCAAGGCCACACCTTCTAATGGTGCTTATGTCCCATGGCCAAATATATTCCAGGGTTGTGAGTTTGTGCCCCCCCCCCCCAAATTAGGTGACATCTGTAGCACTACCCAAATAAATACTCATACTGATCCTGGTGGTGGCAACGGCACGTTCCTTGCAACCTGCCCCAATGTTCTGGGTTCCTGCATAGAAGACACACACAATGCCTCTATCTTTTGATATGCCTTAAATAGCTCAATGACTGGGCTACTTCCTGACCTCCACATGGTTAATCCACCTCCCTCCGATATTCCCAAGTTATTACTTACTAAAATCTATTTTCTACCTTGCTGCCCTGCACTCAGTCGGGCAGCCCTCTGGAAGCTGCTCTCCCCTGGCTCCTACATGGAGGCTGGCTATGCTCTCTGTCCCTCACATTCTCAGGCATGGCAGATCTCCTATGCCTCCTCCTCCCTCTCTGTCTCTAGCCTGAAAATACTAAAATCCTGCCTCTGTCTGCTCTCCACCGTCATTGGATGCTGGCAACATTATTTATCAATCAGAACCAACCTGGGTGCAGGGTCATGTAGTGTTTTCTTTCAGACAGGGAGATTTTTGAGCAAACACTTTAGGGGACCCAAATTAACATAATCTAAGCAGCATTAGGCCAAACACCACCGCACTTGTTTTTTGTAAGGTGATGGCACTTTGAGCTCTGATAGGATGCAAAGGTCTGATATCCTTTGCCTTACTACATGTCTAAGACTTTGTGCATGGATAACACTGGCCAGGGCAGCCAGCCTTGTTACCTTTGGAATCTCAGATTACTATTGAGCCTGGTTCCCACTCTGAAGTAGAGCGTGATCTACACCTATCTTACTGTCATTTTCTGACTGCTCTAATATTCTGCTAAAAAGTTTCTCTGAGTTACTGTTAGGGGAAGCCAGAGGATCGAGAATCGCCTTCTGCTCCCGAGAGCACATACACCATCAAGGAGAGGCGTTTTCTCATACTCTGGGTATGAAATCAGGGACGTTCAAACTTAAAACTCTTTAGCTTCCAGATGACAGCTTTTTGTTCTATAGTAAGGTACCACCACTGCCTAATACACTGTCCATCATTAAACAATTAATAACACATTGAAGTGTAAGTCTAGAAGTGGAAGATATCTCATAAAAATGGGATCCCTATCTCTACTAATTTTTGCTAACAACAACAACAACAACGAAGAAGAAGAAGTATCAGCTTTAATATATGTCTAAAATCCATCCATATCATATATACTATCAAACCATTGTGGATCAAATAAAACTTTCTATGTTTGTAAATAAAAAAAAAAAAAGAGAAGAAGAAAAAGAAGAAGTATCAAAATTTGTAGAACCCAATTTGTAAGAGTAGGATTTTTGTTGTTGTTGTTGGTGGTGTTTTGTTTTGTTTTGTTTTGTTTTGTTTTGTTTTGTTTTGCTTTGTTTTGTTTTAAAGTAGGCCTGAAGGTATAATACAGTACTTGCTTTGCCTAGAGTGTCTGAAGCTGTGGGGTTTAGGCTCCAGCACTACACACACACACACACACACACACACACACACACACACACACACCTTATGTATTATGGCTGAAATGATATTATAGATCTCCCAGATAAAATAAGATACCCAGTTAAATGTGACTTTCAGATAAAGAATGCATAATTTTTATTTTTTAAATCTTTTTACTTACTAAAATGTATGCCAATAATAAAATGCTAATTCATTTTTAAATTAAAATTTACTATTTGTGAAGGATCAATGACAGAATAAAAAGGGAACAAAGTTTAGCATTAGCCACAGGTGAATTAAAATCTGACCGAAATAATGGCTTGTTTGTCTATATTTCCTAGACTTAATTGATGTTTTTAATATTTCTCATGACAATGCTTAAAGTTCTTCTCTAAACTTCATTGATGGGGAGTTCTTTTTACTCCAGCTCCATGAGAGAGGCTTGGAAGACATAGTGAGACCCTGTCTCAAGAACAAACAACCAACCACCCAGATGTTTTCTCCTTTTTGTTTATGGATGTCTTGTCTTTTACTATGTGTCTTTCAAGCATCTGTCTAGTTATTCTGCATATTATTATGTAACAGCCTATCCTCAACTTGCTGTGCATGTGTATGTACATGTGCTGTGTGTGCACATGTGTATGTGTATACACATATATGCCTCTGTGTATGTTATGAGTATGATATACTTGGTCGTGTATTCTTTGTTAGGGTCATTGTCATTGTATGAGTCTAAAGATGTTTACCCAAGGCTCATGTGTTGAAGGCTTTTTTTGCCCTGTGGTGGACTTTTGAGCAGAGATTTGATCACAAGGGGTCTAATCCCATTGATGAATTCATAGCAGGATGGACCATAAGGAAGTGGGCTTGTTAGATAAACTGGTGTGTGAACTTTGAAGGCTATATCTAGTCTCCAGAGCTTCCTCTCCCAGCCATCTATCTTTCTCTTGTTTCTGGCTAATCTTAGGTTAACAGCTTCCCTCCACCATTTGCTCTGATGCTTCTGCCCTTCCACAGGCCACAGAGTGTGAAACAAGTCAATTATGACCTGAAGTATGGGAAACCACATATCAAAAGAAACCTTTCTCCTGTAAGTCAAATTCCTTGGTGTCATATTTCATCGCATAAAGGAAAACTGGCAAAACATTCATTTATATGGTAGAGATAGATGGCCTGTGGCTGAGAATTATCAGGAATCTTCTTTACCTATGGGTCTGTCACCAGGGCTAGTTGGCTACCTCTCTTCCCATGGCTTTTGCAAGTGTCTACTTTGGGTTTCCTATGTGTTAAACTAAGAGTCCTTAAACTTCCTGTACTGTGCTGGCTTCCTTCTCCAAGAACAACCATTTAAAGAAAAAAAATAGAAATTCATATTTTTCTAAAACTTGGCTCAAGAAAAGATAATTCAGATTTTCCTAATAATTCAGAGAAATTTCAGAACTCACCTGGATTCACAAGGACTAGACATAGACCATCAACTCTCAGTGTGAAGTGTGTTTATGCGTCAACTACTATGATTGTTATTTTCTGGTAATTATTGGCTAGAAACATAGTTCATAAAATTATAGAGGCCCAAAAATACAGATATAAGGAAAAAATCAAAGATTAAAAGCTCAAAATAAAAATATCTCCTGTCAATATTATTATTAAAATTATCTAGGAAGATGTTTCATAGTATAAGTATTTTATGTTAAATATTATAATAGATAAGGAAAATATTTATTTCCCAGTTGTAAAAGTATACAGGAAGAGTCCTTCTTTTTTATACTGCTGAATGGTGAAGCTTCTCTCTATTGAAGTTATTACACATAATGGCTCCCAGTGTTGATTTGGGTAATACTATTCTATTCTCTTTTTCTATTTAAGTATTTCTTCTCCTTTCAACAGAGTTTATATTTGAAAAGCTAAAAGATGTGGAATGATTTCTTTCCTAATCTTTTACCTGAGAGATTTCCGATCCTACAGTGATTTTGTAAATGTATTTATTTTATGTGAACCTGATTCTGGTTCTTATCCTCCACGTATTGTCAGGACTTCACGTGTCAGCAGAACAAGTCTATGACATTGTCGTTCACCTGCATAAAATACTTTGCCTACTCCTGATATCTTCTTCTTCTTTACATTTGTCTCAAACTCTCACTTATTCCCATGTCTCAGAAACTGCTTTTGAAAAGCATGCAAATTGTTTAAAGTTTTCCATTGTTTCTTAGAGAGAAACAAAGGGAAGTATGGGCTGAGAACAGGGCATAATGACAGAGTGGGAAAAAAAAAAAAAAAAAAAAAAAAACAACCACCAGGACTTACAATGTTAAAATCCACAAAATATGCAAAATGCCTTGAGGCAGTATAATATCACTGTCTCACAGAAGGCAGGAAATTACTAAGAGAAATTTAAATGATGTGCTGCCGAATGTCAAGTGCATTTGAAATGGAGCGCTGGATTTTTATAGGAATTGAATACACATTTCAGTCATTAAAATGAAATGCTCTGAAATTGTTTCAGATTGAACTTTACATAGGCCGAGGAAGAAATTACAATTAAGTGTATCATGCCAAGTTTTTAATTTATAAAATGAGGCATGGGATCTCTGAGGAGGAGATAAAGTGCAAAGTTTCTCTCTAGAACCTCTTTCATTTTTAGAGTATTCACAATTCTAGACCCCGAGTATCTCCCCATATCAGCTCCATTAAATCACTGAGAGAATGGTGCTGCTGGAACCTTCAAATTTAGAGAGGAAGAGATATTGCTTCAAACAGATAGACGTTATTGAGCTTGAGTTTGAATATGAGCTCTCAGTTTCCTACCCCCAGCATTCTTGCTGTTTGCTGCCATGCATCTCCAACACAGAGGACACTTATCCCTCTGGAACCAAAGTTTTGTTTTGTTTACAGGGTGTTTCTTCATGAGCTTTCAGTAACAAAACTCTGGTCTTCCTGTTCCATCGCCATGGCCCTGGTGTTGGGGTCACTTCAGGCTTTGCTTGGCATTTGTCTTCTGCTTTTCTGTCTGGCCTTGTTGTGTCTCTGTTTTGCTGGTTGCCCAGTTCTTCCTCCCAGTTCTTCCTTCCTTCCTTCCTTCCTTCCTTCCTTCCTTCCTTCCTTCCTTCCTTCCTTCCTTCCTTCCTTCCTGTCTGTCTGTCTGTCTGTCTGTCTTTCTTTCTTTCTTTCTTTCTTTCTTTCTTTCTTTCTTTCTTTCTTTCTTTCTTCCTTCCTTCCTTCCTTCCTTCCTTCCTTCCTTCCTTCCTTTCTTTCTTTCTTTCTTTCTTTCTTTCTTTCTTTCTTTCTTTCTTTCTTTCTTTTTCTTTTGTCTCTGATTCATGTAGAGATGAGCTTGGCTGAATTAACTGGACTCACAGGAAGGGCCAGCATTTATTGTTTTTCTGTTGCTGCAATGAACTGTCATGACCAAAGAAAACCATACTTATCGGGTTCATACATCTTGAAAGATGTGATAACAGGGGCAAGGAGCAGAGCCCTCTTGCCTGCAGTTCAACTTCTCTGCTCTGTATGTGAGTTTGAAGGTTTGAGGGCTCCACTTCTTGCTATCATGGTTTGCAGCCACCAGCTAAAGGTAGGAAAAGGCTTTTAACTTTCAAAGCCTACCCCAAGTGACATACTCCCTCCACCAAGGCCACGCTTCTTCAACATCCCCAGACAGTGCTATCAACTGGTGACCAAGTGTTCAAATATCCAAGCTTATGGACGAACTTATAGAAGATATTTCTCATGAGAAAAGACAGACCTGGTACTGAAAGGTTGTATAAAACATCTAACGGTGACTTGGCCTTCTGTGACTCCTATGCAGGAACTCATAAAATTAAAAACAAAAACAAACAAACAAACAAACAAACAAAAAAACTTGTAACCAACAAATAAAGGAGTCATCAGTTCATTGCCCTGCGGATTGAAAAAGCATCAAAACCAACAAACAGGGATGAGTCTGTGAAGGCCACAGGTTAGTACAAGTAGCCTTGATTATTGTGACATGAAATTTTTATGTCCTTTATTTCCTTCCATGCTAAATCTTAAAAACTTCCCTCCAGTTTCTCAGTCAGCTTTATTTTCCACCCTTCAATTTCCTAAACACCCCACTACTACCCGTGAGTTTCTCTGGACTCTAATATTTGTGTTCTTAAATATTTTTCCACAGTGTAACACACAATAATTTGAGATTTTTTTTTCAACTGTGCAAACCAAATCACTCTTTCCAATTCTCGGCAAGTGTGGTCTCTTTACAATAGCAATGTTAGAACTTGAGTTCCTAGACAGTGGTGCTCCTGAAGGGACACTTTCCCTTTCTCTGCCATCCTAACCTCTTTGAGACCCTCTCATCACTGCCGAAGTCTGGCAGGTAGAAGGAGAAAAATAGATTAAGAGGAATCTAACAGCACAGCGATTTGTACAGTGTAGTAAATTAAGAATGTGGTTGGTATAGCAACTCTGTAATATACTCAGGACTCCTCTTTCTCCATAATTTCTTTATTGCTGCATTTGTATTGTATTGTTTGTATATTATATGTGAGTGTATATTCAGCTGTGTGCGTGTGTGCATGCATGTGCACCTGTGTGGGAGGTGAACATGAACTTGTGTGGAACATGCGTTTAGAGGCCTATGTTGATGTTTGGGGGTCTTCTTGCTCATTTTCCACCCTATTCACTGGGACAGGGTCTCTCATTTCATCCCCAGCTTGATGTCTCCACTATTCTAGATGGCTCCTTGTTCCAGAAATACCCAGCCCTGCCTTCTGAGTGTTACTGAAGTTAGATATGACTACTATGCCCACTCAGCATTTGCACAGGTGCGATGGATCTGAGTTCCACTGCTGGTACTTGTGTGGCAAATACCTTCTCCTATCTCATCTATCTCCTTGCCTCTATTTCCTTGTGTTATTAAGAAAAAAATGTTTTAATTTTAAATGTAGCTTATGATGTCATAGGTTTCTGTGGTTATTTGAATATGCTTGGCCCAGGGAGTGGCACTATCTGGAAGTGTGGCACTTTTGGAGTAAGTGTGTCACTGTGGGTGTGGGCTTTAAGGCCCTCATCCTAGCTGCCTGGAAGTCCGCCTTCTCATGAAAATGCACAGCTCTCAGCTCCTCTTCCACCATGCCTGCCTGGATGCTGTCGTACTCTTGCCTTGATGATAATGGACTGAAATTCTGAACCTAGAAGGCCCAAACAAATGTTGTGTTTGTTTATAAGAATTACCTTGGTCATAGTGTCTGTTCATACCAGTAAAACCCTAACTAAGACAGTTTCCATACAGGATTTATTATTATTATTATTATTATTATTATTATTATTATTATTATTGGTTGGTTTTTCTGCTCCTGCCACCCAACACCTCTGGTCTGCCTTTTGACTCCCATAATTCATTGTTCAGTTTTGCTATATTGTTCTCCTACTCTTTACACTTATACCTTCCCTTTTTCAGTCTCTGGGGCTTCTGTCTAGTTTCCTGGCCTAAGCTTATATTTACTTCCACCAGGATGCAGATATTTAAAGGAAATGCTATAGAATTTCTTTTCTTTAATTATGTTAGAATAATTTTAGGTTCACATAAAAGATGCAAAGTTATTTTCTGCCGGTGAAATGAGTCAATTCAAACAGGACTAAAGTATATAAAAGCAGGTATATTTGGAAGCAGCTCTGGGACAGATTCACTGGTCCTGAGGAAGGAGGCCAGGGAAGTCACCATGGGGAAGAAGACAGAGGGGACAGGGAAGAGAACAAAAGAAAACACTCATGGGGTGGGGGAAGAACATGAGCAAAATGTCTGCATTATATAGGGAAGTGCTCCTGGGGGCTGAGGGAAGGGAAATTCAGGGCAGAGGGCAAGGTATTCCCTGTAACAGGTAGGAACTGAGGAATGCTGGGAGAACCTAGAGGCCAGGTCACATTGGTATGTAAAATATGCACCACAGCTCCTTGTCCCGGGTCTGAATCCCAGCAGATAGTAGATAAGATACCTGTAGACCTCACACCTGGCTTCAAAGGTCGTTGAACTCTACATGTCTACTAATCCTAACTCTCAGGTAGTAAAACACTATTGTTAACAGGGCTTTGCGTTTGCTGCATGTTCCCTAGGTGTTTCCTAACACCTTTCTATTCCAGGATGGTATGGATATGCTATGTTACTTTACCATCCTTGCTACTTATGACCCCTTAGCTTCCTCTGAGCTGTTGCGATTTCTTATGTTTGCCTTGCTTTGTATGACCTTGATAATTTTGAAGCGTACTGGTAAGTGATTTTTGTAGAGTTCTCAATTTATATAATGTGTCTTTCTCTTTTTGGAGCATGCGTGTGTGTGTGTGTGTGTGTGTGTGTGAGTGTGTGAGAGAGAGAGAGAGAGAGAGAGAGAGAGAGAGAGAGAGAGAGAGAGTTGTTATCTTCAAAATGATAAGGAATCCAAATTTACTGCTAGGTGGCTCCCTCAGGGCTCCTGACAGGATTACAATCAGTAAGGTAGATCTCATGGGTTCAGGAACTTGGCAAGTCTTTACTGTAAATAGAAGTTCACTACCTCCTTTGAGATTCCCAGAACGTGAGTCTTTCTGGAAGGACATAACAGTCAGGGCTTTAACCTGGCTGCTGCTATTTTAATGTAAAATGGTTGAATGCATATCCTTACACTAAAGTAATATTCTCTATGTAGCTAACTTCCCAGCAAGTGTCCGTTGCTGGAGGTTCTTGATTTTCAGTTGGTGAGAGGCTTCAGCGGATATCTCCATTCCTTTCTCATAGCCATGCGCTTCTCTGACTTTCCACCCTGCATCTTTTGTCTGAAAAGTTCTTTCTGATAACTCATAGTCATATTTGGGGTTTGCTCATTTTCTTTCTTTGGAAGTTTCATGACCTGAAAGACTTTTTTTTAAAGTTGATTTCATTATGACAAGTTTTTAAAATTCCATTCAACTCTTGACTTTTTGTGGCTGTTTGTCTTAGCTAGGGTAACTATTGATGTGATGAAACATTAGAAAAAAAAACAACTCGGGGAGAGAAGTGTTTGTTTGACTTATATATCCTAAATCACAATCCTCTGAGGAAAGCCAAGGTAGGAATTCAAATCCAGCAGGAACCTGGGGTTAAGAGCTGATGCAGAGGCCACAGAAGGGTAGTGCTTACTGGCTTGCCTTCCATGGCTGGCTCAGCTTGCTTTTTTTGCAGAACTCAGGGCTACTGGGCCCTCTCACATTAATCGCCATAAAAAGAATTATAAATTCTATATAATGTATAAATATATACAGCCTATATAAAAGACACACAATCCACGTACTTTATTTACAAGCTGTGAGCCGAGATCAGGTAGGTTTGGAGCTATTCTGACTTATATCCCAACCATATGTCCCCTATTACTCGCTGTTCTCATGGTCCATCTCCTCTCATGGCAACTTCCTCTTCCTTTCTCTTCTCTCTCTACCTGCAGCCCCCAGCCAGGTAACTGACAATCTGCCTACCTATGTCTTCTGCCTAATTTTAGGCTTTAGCCTTTTATTGACCTATTACTTAAGAAACAAGGTTACACAATGAGGATTTCTTCAGTTCAGGGGGTAACCAGATCTTCCTGGCATGGCCAGTATTTAGCATTTGAATACAAAGCAGTACTATACAGCAGTGCCACACAATGGTACCAGACCAACTCCCTACAAATCAATGATTAAGAAAATGCCCTCTAGACTTGCCTATAGTCAGAGCCTATGGAGGCTGATTCTCAATTTGAGGCTCCCTCCTCTGAGATGACTCCAGCATATGTAAGGTTGACCTAAAACTATCCAGACTATTAATCCTTTCATCTTAGCCTTTCTCTTTTTCCTCATTTTAGTGTGGGCAGTTGGAAGAAACACAGTAGCCTTCTAGACATTTCCTGGAGATCTCCTTACGTAAATCATGTTCTTACATCCCATGTTCTCAGCTCACCTGCAGACTCTGCCTCTCTGATATCACATAAAGGGGTCGCTAGTTCTTAACCTTCCAGGGATATTTTCCTTTCTTTCCTTTCAGTTTTACTGCAGACCTTTGAGGTGCCTTACCATTCTCCTTTATTTCTCTTCTTCAAGCCTTTGATACTTTCCTTACCAGTCTTCATAAGTTCTTCCAGCATCCTGCTTGCCCACAGACCAGTGTCCTCTGGTGTTAATATTTACTACAAAGGTCCAATTGTAGTGCCGTATCCAATTTGAGGAATCCATTGCTTCCTACAAATGTGTGGATCAAAGTTGATGTTTGCTCTCTGTCCTGATTGCAGTGCCCATGTGATTGTGTTGGATTCAGGATGTTACTGTGTATTTCTGGCTCACGATCTTATGCAGTCACAATCACACAAGGATTACAGTGGGAGCAGCCAAGGCCTGCACTTTGCTCTTTTGATATTGTCTTGGCACTTCTCTACTGTTCTCTCTTTCAGGTTACTGTGAGCTTCCTAACTACATGTTGGCCTCAGAGATGAACTTCCCAATGATCTATTCAGGGATCAAAGATGACTATTTTAAAAAGGAAGAAAGAAGACTGCTTGCCTATATCACTGGGCTTCACAATTTGACAAGCCTGGTATCTGCTACATTTGATAGGTTTTGAGATCATCATAAACCCACAAAAATTCAAGGTCAAGGTCATTCTGTTTTGCCTCTTGAAGGAGAAAGGAGAGAGCATAATGGTCAATTTGATTTTGCATATTTTTAATTAGCTCAGAAAGCGTGTGTCTTTGGCATGTAAAGATATGAAAGTGGCACAATCAGAAAGACAAGGCTAGGCCCTTCTGGGACGAGAGTCTTTGTGGCACCAAGGAATAAAAGCTACTACAGTGATAAATATGTCTAACATAAGATTTGGCATTTTTCATCATCACAAAACCAAAATACAGAACCATTGTAACTCTCAAACAGTATGTTTTGGGCAAAACCAGTTGCTGGGAAGACTTGAACCATGATAAGTGTTAAGAAAGAAACCAGTGTCCCCAAAGGGGACCAGTGCAAAAAAAGAAGAGAGGTGTGGGGCTGGTAACCTATCAGCAGAGTTGGACAACACTTGTTGCAGAGATCAAGGGTTGGGAAAAAACCCTGAGATGCAGCCATGACAGCATTGTGAAACACAGCCATCCCTGTGCATGAAAAACCCAAGTGGGACTCATCACAGCCTATTTCCACAGTGACATGTGCAAGCACAGGTTCACGCATTAGGAGGAGCAGAATGTTTAAAGCACGTGGCTCTTTCTTAGTATAAAGACTGATCACCCTGATGAACAGAGAGCAGTCTTACTCCTGCAGAGAGAGAACAGCTCTAAAAGAGTTACAGGTAATGCAGTGATTCCATGGGAAAACATTGTTGTTATTGTTGTTGTTGGTGGTGGTAGTGGTGGTGTTAATTCTACTTCTGCAGAACCCATCGTAACGGCTACTTAAAAACGAACATTCTACTCTTTAAAAACTGGGGAAAATTGACATTGAACTCACCTTTTGGTTTAATATATTCTGAGCAACCATGTTCTCTAGCATGTGGCTATATTACATTTCTGAGGCTGAGTAACTCAGACACTAGGACAGATAAGCTAAGTGAAAATCCTGGTTTCATTCTGGTGTTATTATAACTCTTTGCTGTCAGGAGAGCCAGGCTGTTTGACTTCCATTCTGTATGAAATTGTCAGTTGATAGGCAAAACGTCAAGAATAATTAAAGATATAGGATCCGTATACTCCCTTGGGAAAAGCAATCTTTTGCAAATACATTTAAATGAATTCAGTACCCTTTCTTCTAATAGTGCTTATCAGGGTGTAAACATTTATTTTAAATTTCATAATGATGCCTCTTTAAAAATAAATTACAGTGTTAAAGTAACAGAGGTGGGTGTGGATAAGAAAGGGAAAGAAAATCTCAGGATCACTCCCCAAGTGTCTCCTGCTGTCTCATGTACTCTTGAAGTATGCCAACTAAATCCCCAAACACGTCCTGTTACCTGAGACTTCAGTAAAGTGTCTCAAGAAATGTTTAATTCATGCATATCTCTTATTCAGCATGCCAGGAAGAGAGAAATTTGTTTTTTGATGGGGAGGGGTGGGGAGGGAGGAGGGGAGCTTGGTTTTGGTAAATGCTACAGGCTTGCTCAGCAGCTGCTGTGAGGCATTTGCATAAGTTAGGAAAGGGGAGGTTGACAGTTGCCCAGAAATATTGGCGGTTCTCTTTGGTGAATCAGACTTTGACACTCAGATTAGGACACAGATGAAATGTCACTGACTCCTCCACAAAAACATTGGATGTTTGTTTTTTGTGATATTAGTATCATGCTTTGAATTGCCTCAAAAATTAAGTGTTGTGTTTAGAGTTGGAGCCAGTGCAGCAGAACTGTTTTTGAAAAAATGATGTGGAAATTGGAATTCCATTAATCCAACTCACCAAGAGATTTCCCTAGTATGAGGACACCATGGATATCATTTAGATACCTTACCTGCTTAAATTCTGCAACAGTCAAGGAGAGTCACATGCCCCATATAATATCTTTCTCAAAAGATGATAAAACTGAGTCAAAGAATATCAATTTATTGCTTGGAGTCTATCTAGTGGTGATAGGCAGAGCTGGGACTACATGACTTCAAGATCAATGTTTCCAGTTGTATTACTGTGTCTGGGTAGGTGAACAGAGGGCAGGAAAATGATACTAACATGGACTTCATATAATATTCTTCTATCTCATTTAATACTGATTCATTGAGTGTAATTTTTACCATTTAGTAGAATGTGGAAGGGGTTAGATTTGCATGACTGATTGTAGTTACTCTCAAGGCAGATAGTAAAATGGGATGGAAATTACTCAAAACCAGAGTCAAATATTTGGATTTCATTTTACTTACTTTACAAAGGAGGTCAATGAACATGGACACACTGTGATAACATGAAGAGAAGACAAGCAAATCAACTTTCAGAGGGTTTTCAATTGTGGCTGTTCTTTTCCCCTGATTCCCAGCTGTGTGATTGTTGTTGTTGTTGTTGTTGTTGTTGTTGTTGTTGTTGTTGTTTTGGGACAGGGTCTTACTATGTTGCTCTAGATACTCTGAAAGTCACTAAGTAAATCATGCTAGCCTTGAACTTACAGAGATTCACATGCCTCTGCCTCTTCCTTAGTGAGTATTCTATTGCTGTAAAGAGGAACCATGAGCATGGCAACTGTTACAAAAGAAAACATTTAATTGGGGCTGACTCAGTTCTGTTCAGAAGCATAGTCCACTATCATCATGGCAGAAAACCTGTGCTTTCTAGATAAAGACAATGCAAATCTACAATGGGGTGGGGATATATCTAAGAAGGTAATTAAATAAGCATGCTAATGCTGTTTTGGATGCATATATAATGTTAAAGGTTGGTCTCCTAGATGCAGTATCACTGTCAGGAGAAGTTGGGTACCATTGGAGGTGGGTTCTAGGTTATTGTAGCCATGGTTTTCAAAGGGATTATGAACCTCAGCCCCATCCTCTTTTTTCTCACTTCCTGGCTGATTGGGTGGACAGTTTTCTCTGCCATACATTTCCCCACCATTGCTATGACACCCCATCAAAGAACCATGACAGTGGGGCTACCCAGTCTTCTCCTGAAACCTTAGGACAATGACCCTTCTTCTTCTAACTTAATTATAGCAGACATTTGTAGTGATGGAAGGTGATTAATGGCCATGGCCTCCAAAGAAACCTTGCCATGCATAATCCCCCAAACCACAATGGACCCTGTAATAGGGAATTAGTTAGAGAGTGAATTTGTTAATGTTGAGTCAGCCATAAGCTGGATAGTGCTAATGTAAATAAAAGACAGGTATTTCTTTGAAACCTATTATGATGTATTACAAGATGGATGTCAATGTTTTACCACCAGACTTTTAGAAGAAGGGTATCAGAAGGAAAATATGAGAACCTAGTTCTATTTTATTTTAGTTTGTTTTTCAAAACCTATGTTTCAATAGATACCTAATTCCTAATTTCCCACACATCTTTGAATTCTGGCTAAGAGTCTATGGTGGTCCACCTTGTTTCGGGTGGGGTGCCTTTACGACTATCAGCTGGAAAGCGCTCAAGCGATATATAGTGTGACCTAGAAGCACTCTTCTTCTGGTTATTCCAAGAGAAAGGGAATTATCAGAAATTGGATTGAATAGATAGCTATAGTACTTTAACAGCAATTTCCCCAAAGAACTGGGACAGGAAATGATTTATAACTACTGATTTAGGGCTTCGTGTGGAAGTACAAGGTGCAATGCCCATGCATTCAAGTTGTTAATGCCTGCTTCCTGTCTTGTGCTGGCCGGTTCTGCAAACAGTGTTCTTAGTTTGGGCATGGGCTGTTTGTGGCCAAAGGATTTTGACTGATGCAATGTTTGGCACCCAGACCACCTGCTACATGGAATATTATCACCTACTCATAATATTACCAGAAGATCAAGTCTATCTCTTCTCTTGGACCTGGTGACCACAGACTTGTGACTTGCTTGCTCAGTAGCTTGTGAGCTTTGTGGTTATTTTTGAGGTTAAGCAATATATTAGTTTCTTCTGTGGGCTACATTCTTGGTTTCATTGCTTTTGTCCATTTCCATTCCCTAGATTTTGTATGAAAAAGAAATTGCTGAAATGTAGATTTCAGCATAAATGTTCCTGTGGAATACAATTAATTCTTTATTCTCATCTTGGCAGTGGAATTAGCTTATTCACAGACTTGAGTTTAGATATTCTAACCTACTCACCAACTTAATGGTTTCTATCTTGTGCTGTGACTGAAAGCCATCTCAAACAATTGCCTGGTAATGTATCATTTGATGTCATTGGCTCAAACAATTAAAACGGAGTCTGGCTTAAGCAGAAAACATTTTATGTTATAGACATTGAAGAGTTGACTCACTTTTGCTCAAATGTGGAAACATCAGTTTTAGAGTATAACTGCACAGCAAGAGCTAATTCACTATCTTGTCTGTGCATTCCAAGATACTAATTGAATGCATGCTACCTATTTCTTTGTCTCTCTTTTTCATTCTATGCCCATCATTTCCAAGAGTGCAGACATGGTTCTAACCTTGGTCATGTGATTCCCTCTTGAGCCAGGTTTCTATATGTTATCCATATGAGTAGAGACTGTAATAGAAAGGCACCATTAATTATGTTCTTCTTGCCATAGGCAATATCTTCCTGCCATGTGAATAAGAACTGGGGCACAGTGATAAAGACTGGGTAACATTATTATATATATTTAGTTGTAATAGATTACCTTTATTGCCAACTATTATGGTGATGTTGCAGTAAGAATAACTGTCTATCCAGTCTTCATCACTGTGCCCTACCATATCTCACAATGTTTAAAGTTCTTGTCCTCAGACATTTTTCTACTCATTATAAATTAGGTATTTTTGCACTTTAATATTGGAAAGAAGTTTGTCCATATTTCTTCTATAAGTTTTTCTTCCTTGAGATGTTTCCTCTCTGGAAGATTTGCATAAGGTTCAGTACAGAGTCTCACTCTCCTCCTTCCCCCATCCTCACAGGTCCAGTTGAGCACTTTACCTATTGTGGTCTAAATCTTGAAGGTCTGACTTGTGGCAGAGGCTGTGCATCCTTCTAAGACTTTAACTTGGCATTTCAGCTCTTTTGACTGTTCATTCCAACTTCCTAGACTTTAGAGATGGTGGTTTCAAAGCCTGAATTTTAGTTTGTGGTTAATGGTATACTCTAGCCTGCCTGTACAATGAGATAACAAAATGGTACTGTAATGTCATCCTCACTTTGTTTTTAGTTGTTTGTCCCTAAGGGGGGTTGTATTATACCCTTTAAATACCTCAACAAAGCCTTAAAAATGATAAGATATGGTCTTCCTGAAGCAGACTTCCTAATGATAGGCTAAGAAGACTCACTGTAAAGAGCTGTTCAGAGAAATTTGAAATTTGAAAGATGGAGGATTGCTACTGTTTCTTTATTAATAACCACTAGCTCCTTAGATACACCTTTGACACATAAAGACATGCCAATAAAGTATTATAACTGAGATTTTGTCTATATTTATTATTTTCTTTCAACAAAATAGACTTTCAAAAAAGCCTATGCATTTTCTCTATTATGAAAAGCAGAGAACATAGAAAATGCAGAACATAGCAGGGGCTAGTGTTTGGATGCTGTCTTAAATAGGGTGTTATGGCTGTCAAGAGACATTGTTACCAAGGCAACTCTTACAAAGGAAAACATTTAATTGGGGTTGGCTTACAGTTTAAGAGGTTTAGTCCATTATTATCATAATGAGAGGCATGGTGGGCTGCAAGCAGGGATGGTGTTGGAAGAGAAACTGAGGGGTCTACGTCCTGATCCACAGACAGCAAGGCGAGACTGTGTGCCACACTCGTTCATCATATGTCGCCTCAAAGCCCAACTCCACAGTGACATACTTCCTTCAACAAGACTACACCTACTCCAACAAGGCCACACTTTCTAATAGTGCCACACCCTGGGAGATAAGCATTCAAACACATTCATCTATGGTTGCCATCCCTATTCAAACCACCACAGGTGCATTTGGAAGCACTCTTCTTTTCTCTGTTAGCTGAAATCAGGGAGTCACCATGGAAAATGACAAGAAAAAGAATCTACATTTTCCTTAGGATAGTGATAAAGATATCTTTGGGTATCCATGCAAGTCTTGGTCTCTACCATTTCTTCTGGGCTTCTATGAAAGGGTCTAAAAGCAATGAATTCTCCAGGTTAAATAGATGGAAGCAGGTAGTTCTTGATTGCCATTAACGATGCTGGTATGTAGAACACAGAGTTGACCTCAAAGGTATAAGCTATAAAAGCTTACAGCATAGAAAAACATCAATCATACTTTTATAGCAAGTATTTACTCCAAATGCAGATTAAACACTGCCTAGGGTTTAAAACTAGAATTTACAATCTTATTTCCTTTGAGAACTCTCCAGGAGACAGATCTCTCAGCCTTGGTCTGTGGCCTCTCTTGGTTATAATTTTCTCTTTCATCATGAGTGAAAAACACAGAGTAAAGCTGAACTCAGCCTGGCTCTGTTTCAGAAGATTCCACAAAATACAAGAAATATGTGAATATTATTTAGTTGCTTTAAAAAATATTTCTTAGTATAGTGTTATGAGAACATATGTCATTGAATTGGACACAGATCCTCCTCCATAAGGAGAGTATGTTCCAGAAATAGAGGAGAAAGTGTGCAAAATTCACATAATGAGATGTATTTGGATCATGGAACTTCTGAGAGGGAGTTTGATAGCTTGGAGACTATGAAAGCCTCCATGGAAGAAAATGATTAATAATTCTTGGGTATTTTTTTTCATTTTTTAAAGACCTGGTCTCATTAGGTAGCCCTATGTACTAGAAGTTTCTACACAGAGCAGGCCAGCCTTCAGCTTACAGCAGTCCTCCTGTCTCCCAAGAGCTAGGATTATAGATGCACATATTAGCAAAGAACATTGTCCTTTTTCCTAACAAAACCTTTGTATTTATTATTTTACAACTTCAAATATACATGTAATGTACTCTGATCATATCCCTCTTCTTTGTTATTTTCCTTCTGCGGAATGCCTTTCTTATTCCCAATGAATCTGCTTCTTCTTTCCATAGTATCATAGTTTGTGAGTGTGCCTACTGTACTTAAGAAGGACTTTTACATGAGGGTCACTTGGGAGTTATTTACATCAACAAAGGTAACTTACCTGTGGTGAGACCATCAGAGAATATAATTCTCCTTGCCCATTCAATCATTAACTGCCAATGAAGGGATGGATCCTCATAAGCTTCTTACCCATTCCTGATAGAACGTCAGTGGGCCTAATGGTGGACAGGTTTTATGCGGGTTGCCATGGCTACTCTGAGTTCATGGGTAGGAAAAGTGTGTTATATCCAAATAACAGCATTTCTCACAGCTCTTTCCCATCCTCTGCCTCTTACGTTTCCTTCTGCCCCCTCTGCCACAGTGTTGATTGACCACTGGACAGGGTAATATCCATTTTGATGAATGAATCTAGGAGACATTCTACCCTCAGCAAATGACTCCTTCCCCTGGAGGATCATGTAATCCTCTCTTCTTCATCCTTGGGTTTTATGTCCAGTGTCCAGTATGTCTTCCTCTACTTTTCCATGCAGCAATTTTGTGCAGGTCTGTACATGGTGTCACAGTCTCTATCAGTTCATTCTTACACCAGCCCTGTTGTGTCTGGAAAATGCTATTTCTTTGGAATTGTCAAAACTTTTAGCTCTTATAGTCTTTCCATCTCTTTAGATACCTGACATATCCATATTATTTTTAGGTCTCATTGCCAGTGAGCATTTTAGCATTTATCATAGCAGAAAATAATTATTAACTTAGAATACATTTTTGTTTTTAACAGAGTGTCTTATGGGCCACAGATTGGCTTCAAGTTTGTAGTGTAGAAGATGCTGACCTTGAACTCCTGATCCTCCTTCCAGGTGCTGAGATTATAGGCACCATTTTCAAGTTAATTTGTAATTTAAAACTCATGCATCCTTTCTGTATTATAGAAAAGTTAATTAAGAATCTCACTGCTTAGGGATTCATAACTTGTAAATGGGATGATGCCTAAAGGTAGCTCAGGATGGAATTAACGCTGTGACAAAAAAACTACCCATGTGTTAGAAGTGTGCGACCCTGTTCTAGGAATGGAGGGAAAGTTTTATATTAATGTAGGCAATGAATAAAAATTGAAGCAACAAAGACAAAAGGAAATCTAATAAGCATTGTTCTCTTATTTCTAACATACTTTATGACAAAAGTTATTATATACAGCTTAACGTTTCCGAACATGAAATATATATATGAACAAACAAGTAGTTGAATGGTGTGGGGTGGGAGCCAGGCTTCCCTCAATTGGGAAAGAACATTGTCTTTGTTAGGGGTTTATTGCTGAGAAGAGATACCGTGAACACAGTTAACTGATATAAAGGAAAACATTTAATTGGGGCTAGCTTAGAGTTTCACAGGTTTAGTCTATCATCATCAGGGCAGGGAGCATGGCAGTGTTCATGTAGACATGGTGCTAGAGGAGCCAAGAGTTCTACATCTTGGTCCATAGGCACAAAATGACAGTCTCACTGGGCATGGCTTGAGCATACATTAGACTCAAAGTCCCCAACTCCACAGTAACATACTTCTTAAGTGTACCACTTCCTAACCGACATGCAGGAGACAAATACATTCAAATGACCACAAACATAAAATAAGCAAAATCAGAAATTTAGGATGAAATGAAATATTGTAGTAAAACTAAAGTTACCAGAATAGAATTAAGTTTAGATTATAATATTGATACATATGGGTTTACATGCATAGAAATATTTGTAGATATGTCTATGTGTAATGGTCAAAACTGAAGCATCTGAGTTATAAAGATTAAACTTAGCATTTAGTCTGTCACAAAATATAAAAAAAAAATCAATGATTCTATGCTAATGTAAACACAGGATTGAATAATTGAGTAGTAGAGGAGATGACACACATTTCCCACGCTGGAACTCTGCAAATTATTTATGTACTTATGGCTGGTGATTACTTTCTCAGAGATGAAGTACAAAAGAGATGGCTGTAAAGAAACCTGAAAGTTAATACCTGACTGAGTGAGTTAATCCACTTCACACTGCTGTTAAAAAACGTTAGAGGGACCTGGAGCCATATCCTCGCTCGATGGTTAAGAGAACTGGTTGCTCTTCAATAGATTATTGGTTAAATTCCCAACACCCACATGATGATGGCTCACAACTGTCTGTAACTCCATTTCCAGGGGCTTCTTCACCTCCAACAGGCAGTCACCCAGCACACAAGTGGATCACATATATACATGCAAAAAAAAAAAAAAACCACACATATACACATGAAATAAGTAAAATCTAAAAATAAAAAAGTTTGAGGGACATGGGAGAGGGCTCAATGTGTAAAGCACTTTACATTTAAGTATCAGAACTTGAGTTGAAATCCATAGAAGCCAAACATCAACTAGGCATAGCAGTCAGTCTGGAATCCCACTGTTCCCATGGTGAAATTTAAGGTTAGGACAAGAGGATCCATGGAAACTCTTAGGCTCAGTGGCAAAAAGAGACTGACACCTGAGGTTGTCTGCTGACCTCCATGCCCGGACTGTGACATGCATTTTCTCTACTCCCCAAAACACACACACACACACACACACACACACACACACACACACACACACACACACCACACACAGACTAGGTATGTTTTAAATAAAAGAGGATTATTACCTCATAAGTTCTAGAGAGTCAAGAGTATGTACTGGCTTCTCCAGCTTTGGTGGGGGTTTAATAATAGTTAGTATCATAATAGTTGGAACATGCACATCAGAAAATGCAGTATGGAGAAATGGGAAGCCAGACAGCTATGACAGCCAAAACTTGCTCCTTTTACAACCATTTTTTCTTGCAAAGATACCATAAGACCAGCTTCATCAAACTCCCTTGAGAGCAGCATCGTGAATAGATCCTATGACCTTGGTAACTCTTATAAAGAAAAACTTGTATTTGGGGTTGGCTTACAACTCAGAGGTTTAGTCCCTTATCATCATGGAGAGAAGCATGGCAGCATGCAGGTAGACATGTTGCTGAAGAGGTAGTTAGAGTTTTACATCCAGATCATCTGGCATTGGGAAGAGAGAGACACACTTGGCATGGGTCTGAAACCTCAAAGCCTACCCCAGTGACGCATTCCTTCCAATGATGCCAAAACCCCTAATAGTACACATGTTCTATGGGGGCCATTTGAATTCAAACCACCATAGGCTGTAAGCCCAGCCTAATGTGAAGAAAATCCTTGGAAAGCATTTTACAAAATGCCAGATCAGTCTTCCTTAAACTGCTAGTGCCATCAATACAAAACCTGATAAAGAAAGCGGAGGACCCAGATGATCTAGGGAAACACAATGATGCCCTTAATGAGGACTATGTAAAGAAGATCTCAGCAATTAAAAACAATCACACACGTACACACACACACACACACACACACAAACACACACACAGAAGAATGAAAATCCTGGGAAAGAGGTACTATTTGTAATAATATTTAATCTGTAATATCTTAGTGTTGAATGGATTTTAATTTGCAATACTGTCTTCCTGTTGAGTTTCAGTTGTGACTCAAAAAATTAAAGTTATTTAAATATATTTTAGAGGTTGGGGATTTAGCTCAGCGGTAGAGTGTTTGCCTAGCAAGTGCAAGGCCCTGGGTTCTGTCCTCAGCTCTGAAAAAAGAAAAGAAAAGAAAAGAAAAAACAAAACAAAACAAAACACCAAGGTAACTGGCACACACAACCTTATATATATATATGTCTAAAAGATGGCCACTTTATAAATTTATTCTACTTTTGAGGACCCCAGTCCTCTTGCCTGAAGCAGTGGATTAGGGATTCCCAGGAACTTTCCTTTCATCCAGATAGTTTTATTCTGGAAATAATGTTTTAAGAAATGAATATATATTAAATTATTTTTGAATCAATGCCATCAGGAACATAAATGCTCATATAATGTGACTATTTACATTAGGAATATTCTTGACTGAATACACACTGGAAATGATAACTTCACGGTTGCTAGGGTATAATAAGGTCTAAAAAAATGAGCTCACACAACAATGGGGCTTTCAGAGTTTAATTGAAAAACATAGTCACATGAAGGTAACTGGAGCCATGACTACAAATCTTTCTGAAAAATCATCATCTATAACAGGCTTTTTCTTCATTTATTCCTAGCTCTTTCATATATATCACAAAAGAAAAAGGGAAAGGAAATTGGATACAATAGAAAGCAATGAAATCTGCAGTCATTTTTTTTCTATTAAATAGATCTGTAATTGCCATTGCCTCTACTCTTTCAATCCCTTTCTTTCAGATTTTTATTTGGGAGGTACTTTCTCAACAGTTTTCTTGTTTGTTTTGTTTTGTTTGTGAGTCATTCTAGCACTGGACTTTCCTCTCTCAGGATCCACCTTCTCCATTTTGAGGTGATTTGTAGTCAAATGGTAAGTCGTATGGCTAATACATAAAAAAGACACAGATCAGACAAATAACAGTTTCTTCTCTCTATTGCTCATTTTCCAATGGGAAGGAGGGAGATGGAAAGGGGTAGAGAGACGGGGAGGGAGACAGAGACACAGTGATAGTATGTCTGTGTAGTTATAATTTTATACATTTTTATTTTATTTATTTTATAGACAAGGCTTTCTAGGTAGCCCAAGCTAATCTCAAACTTGTGTTGATCCTGCTCTGCCTCTTCAGTGCTAAAATGATCGGTGAGAACCATTCTTCTCGATTTGCATTTACTGAGAACCACTACTAAGTTTAAAATTCAACTGTCACTTGGTTTACTATCAATCTGAAGCAGATTGATAAAATATTTAATGATTACAATTAACCAATTGTTTTTAATGCTTCAGGTTCCTTGGAACATTACATCCAAACTCCCATGGTATTAGGTTACAAAAAGAAAGAAAGAAAGAAAGAAAGAAAGAAAGAAAGAAAGAAAGAAAGAAAGAAAGAAAAGAAGGAAGGAAGGAAGGAAGGAAGGAAGGAAGGAAGAAAGGAAGAAAGGAAGAAAGGAAGGAAGAAAGAAAGAAAAAGAAATTGTCTTTAATTAATAGATTCATGTGTACATCTTAAGGTTTGCTCAGTAGGTCTAATATCTCAAAAAAACTGACTTGATTGAATTTAATAATTCAAATTAGTCAAGGCAGATTTTTTTTCTTAATGTAACATTAAGTATTTTGTTCTTATTTTATCCTTCATACATAGTTTTATACTTAGGATTGAAATCTAAAAGGAAAGACCCGACTTTTAAAGAATTAGCAACTTGTTAGGCATTAACTTCTAGTAGAATATCACTGAAATGCTCGGATCTAGTTTTTAGTAAGGTTTACGAAAGACTCAATCCTTTGAGGTTCTAAGATAGTATCCCAGGGACACACATGTGCCATTCTTGATTTTTCTTTCAGATATGAAAGGTATAAAAGGTGTGAACAAGTCTAAGGAGATGATAAAATGGAAATGTCCCTTCTTCAGGCACAAATCAGCAAAGCTTTAAGGATTAGAACTCTATCATAGGACCTACACTATTGGGGAGAGGAATTTTAAATCTTCCCACATTAAAAAGGCTTTACATTGACCAATCCTAACGATTTTGTTTTTATAATGGAAGAGTTGAGTCCCACCAAGGAAATGTCATAACAGGTCTTCTGTGATATTGGGCATTCATGTGTTTCATCTTCCTAGTTCATCTGGTCCATATTCTTAACCCTAATCGATTACCTTGCTCAGCCATCAGTTGTAAGAACCACGCAAACTCACTCTCCAGAGAAAGGTTTCTCTCAAGGCCAACAGGCTTGTCCATGAAACTGCCAGCTTTTCTAATTAGTCCAAGAAAAACTGGCCTCAGAGGAATGCTTCCATCTTAAGTTATTGAGTCATCCTTTCCTCTTTGTGTGTTTCCATGAAACAACCAGGTCATCTTTGTGCAGCTGACCTTAGGATGGTAAATGCTGTGCTACATCGGTTCTTAACCAGCAGGGTTGCAAACCCTCTGCGAGGTCAAACGACCCATTCATGGGGGTCAGTTAAGACCTTCTGAAACCACAAGATATTTACATTATGATTTATAACCATAACAAATTATAGTTATGAAGTAGCAACAAAAATACTTTTATGGTTGGGGGGGCGTCACCACAACATGAGGGAGGAACTGTGTTAAAGGGTCACAGACTTAGAGAAGTTGAGAACCACTGCTCTACTAAAATGCAACCTCTTCAAAGGCCTCACTCCTTTCTCAGCTACATGAGAAAAGGGGTTTTAGAAGAAGGATTTAATTTTAATTGTGTATCATAAAATATATATATATATATATATATATGTATATATATGTATGTATATATATACATATATATATATATATATATATATATTTACACTTAGATAAGTACATAGACAGATGGGGACAGAAAAACGTGCTATTGAAAATATTGCAAATAAGGGGCCATTTGTGACATTGGGATCACTCATGTAGGGACAATTTTGCCTACCAAACCTTAATACCTTTTGTTTGGGTAAGATCTCACTGATTTTCCCTGGAAAGCTTTCACATGCTAACTCTGGTGACTACAACTGTGGGACAAAAATCTACTGTAATCCTGAGATCACATGGCATGCTGTAAGCAGAACAGAGGAACTGATCTGGGAAATGAACAAGTCTCTCTCCCTCAGGATCAGTGCTTTGCTGAGACAGAGAGGTATGGTCAGAGTAGAAATAGTCAGAACCTGTGTGGATCTTTCTTGGTGTAACCAGGAGAAGGCAGTTTCTCTCATCACACTGAGGACTGCCTTGAGCTGCCAGGGATTGTGACAACAGCATCATCTCTGAAAAACACAACTCATGAAGGAGAGGGTACACTCTGCTCCCCTAATGATGTCCAATTTCCTTTAACAGCTTTTTCCCATTGATAGCACTGTTTGTCACATTTCTGAGACTTGAGCTAATGAATGCCACACTTTTAAGTAAGCCCAAATCAGGAAGAATTCCTGTTTTCAAGGAAGTGACTAAGATTTTCTTCTTTAGAAATACAATGAGAAGAATGCTTCAGAAAATAAAAAAAGTGGGATTCTAATAAAGATGATGTTATCTTATTTGTTCTTTACTCAGAGACTATGATGTCACAATTAGGTATTGTACACTGACTTTTAGCTCTGTTTTTGAAGTGTGTTATTTGTACAATAATTAATAATAAAATGTTTAGCCAGTTCTACTAACATTATAGGAAAGCAGCTGCAAAGAATTTAGCACAGGAATGTGCAACTATTTTTTGGCATGCTTTAAACTTCTCATCTTTCATAATTCCCTCCTTTCTTTTCATAACAGTGTATTTTAAGGACAGAAGTCATTAAAAGTGCTGACACTGACCATTGCTCCATCATCATTTTGTTGGTGGAGATGTGAGTATGTGTGTGTGCACATGTGTGTGGAGGTCAGAAGTCAACCTTGATGTTGTTTCTCCAGTGCCATTGATCCTGAATTTTGAGACATGGTCTCTCACTGGTGCCTACGGCCCACAGATTAGGCTAGGCTTGCTGCCCAGTAAGACCCGGGTATCTCGGAGTCTATGGCTTCCCATCATTGGCATTACAAGCCCATGTTCCACACACTCTTCCCCCCAGCCAGATTTTTATGTGGGCTCTGGAAGTGGAATACAGATCCTTCCCCCTTTATGATTGGCAAATTGCTGATTTAACAATCTCCTCAGCTTCCTACCATCATTTGATGGGCTTCTCTTTGTTCCTCAGAAGGACTACTGAAACATTGAATAGTAACTATATAGAAAGAAGGTATTGAGTCCAAGTACTGAGGAACAAGCCTAGTGGGTAAACAAGGTTTTACTGAACAAGACTCCCTAACCAGTTGGATAAATTTGGAATACTGCTCCCTCCTTTTGGGCCAGCTAAGCAGTAAGTGTTTTGCTTAATGATACACATGCATATAAGTGAATATCTAATTATGCATGCAGTGTTGTGAAATCACCAGGTCAAATTGATTTCAATGTACAGCACATCAGCTTTTGAACTACATACAATGAGAGACCTTGGAACACTCAGCCCTAAATGGGATGTCTCCATTAAATCCCTTTTCTTTGCCAGAGGGGATGGAAGACACCTAGAAAACGGCCCTCAAAATCAACATGGGCAAAGGTCATAGGAACTCACAGAGTCTGAATTAGGATACACAGGGCCTGCATGGGTCTTCACCTGCCCTCTGAGTATGTATTATGTCTAGTATTTTTATGGGATTACAGAGTGTGCAAACTAGTGGGTCTCTAATGCTTGTTCTCTCTCTTGGATTCTTTTTCTTCTGTTGGTTTATTTTCTCCAACTTCAATGTTTTTGTTTTGCCTTAGTAGATTTTATTTTGTTCTATTCTTTTAAAATAATGAATGAATGAATACCTAGTCACTAGGATAAAGGTTAACAATTGAACTGTCACTTATTCCTGCTAGGAGAGGGAAAATCAGTTTTCTCCAATAGAAAGACACGCAGTATATCAACTGCTCCAGGATAGATATAATGGTCAGGAGTAGCTGACCAATATCTACATAGTTTGTGTGTGTGTGTGTGTGTGTGTGTGTGTGTGTGTGTGTGTGTGTGTGTGTGCGTGCGCGCGCGCTTTTGTTTGGTTACAGTTCAAATTTTTTTGTTTGTTTTTTCTTTTCAGGTGTTGTTTTAGTTCTTTAGTTTTTTGGAGGGAGTTGCTATATTAAGGTTTTTTGTTTGTTTGTTTTTGTTTTTGTTTGCTTGTTTGTTTTTTTACTTATTTCTGGAGAAAGAACTAGAAATTGGGTAGGTAGGTAGGTAGATAGGTAGGTAGGTAGGTAGGTAAAGGATCTGGAGAAACATGGGGGAAGGCAAGAATATGCTCAAAATATATTTAAGTTTAAAAATTGTTTTAAAACAACAAAACCACCCCTAGAGCACAGATGTTGGGTACTCTTGTACTTCTGGTTCAGCAGTCCTCCTACTGTGGATCCTATCTGCTATTACAACCATTCCTGATTCATGTATATATATGAATTCATAAATATTATATGAATATTATAATAATCTTAAATATTATAGTTTTCAACTCTAGCTTCTTATTAAATACTTTTTGTGTGGTAATTCTCATCTGAAATTCTTATCTTCTAGTTTTGAAGATGTGCATCAAGGTTCTTTCATTATCTTTCATGTTTTATTATTTATATTATGAGTGCATTTGGGGTGTGTGTTTTGCCTGCATGTGTATGGCTGTGCACTATATGCATGGATGGTACCCACAAAGGCAAAAAAAGAAAAAAGAAGGACAAAAGAAAGAAAGAAAGAAAGAAAGAAAGAAAGAAAGAAAAAAGAAAAGAGAAAGAAGGAAGGAAAGAAAGAAAAGATATAGAACTCTCTTGGAACCGGAGTTACATGTAGTTATGAGGTGCCATGTGGAGGCTGAAATTCAACCTAGGTCATCCAGAAGAGCAGCCAGTACTCTAAACCTCTGAGCTACTTCTTCAGACCCTCTTAGTTTATTTTACTATATTTTTATCTGTGACAGGATTTTACTGAGTTTCCAAGACTGTAGTTCCTGGGCTAATGTGATTCTCACGTTAGCCTACAAAGTGTCTGAAGCTGTAGGTTTTAGACTTGCGCCCATCATGCCCAGCAAGGTTAAATTCAGAACTGTGTCTAGCAATTGAGTTACCTACCTCACAAGTTCATCTTGCCACTTCTCTGCCCCAATTCTGTGTGTACTGTTGTTTTATACTATGCTACCAGTAATATATTTTAAAGTATTATTGTTGAGTTCCAGATGTCATTTTAATGATCTGCATGTATTCGTATTTATCCAAGTACTACCTCAGTGGGAATCTTCACCTTTGTGTGTGTGTTTGGGCGAGGTAGGGGTGGCAGCGTGGGGGAGGGGATCCTTCAGAGTCCCCAGCTGCCATTGCTGGTGTTTAAAGGTGTTCCTCCCTCTCTCAGGCAGTTTCAGCTTCAAAGCACTCTTGGATGTGCTGCTTGGCTTCCTCCTTACTCATACAGTCTCACGCTGTCACACTTATTCAGCACTCTTACATCTTTGAGTGGGACGAATAGAATATTTCTATGGGAGAGCCTGAACGCTCCATTCACTGCAAATTCAATTTGGTGTCTCTTAGCAACCAGATACTGCTAAAAACTGGAGATGGTTTCTCCTTCTCTGCCATCAGCCTTTCCTGAGTTTCTGAGCATCTTTATTGGTTCCCAATACTAATGACAAATGTCTGAAAGTAGAAAGAATTACAGCACCAAGTTCTCATGGCATCCTACCTTCCTGGATCTTGGGCTTCTACCTGCACTACTCGGGCAACTCATCAGCTCCTTACAGTCATGTTTAAAGGAGTCGAAGTTGCCCAGGGGATTTGGTAGGAGAGTTGGTCAAGTCCCCAAGCACCTTTTTTTCTGAACATTGGTTTGTTTGTGCTACTTGGACATTCTTTATATTGAGTTCTTTGTAAGTTTTGTGAAAATTCCATTTCGATTTACAGAAGATATATAGATTTCAAATGTTTGTGTCCAATCTATTATTCTTTTCCTGTAAGACTTCAAGTAATTCTTGAGAGCAAGTCTTCTAAATCCTCATTCACACTCATAATCTTTGGACTTTGGCTTTTTTATAATTAATTAATTAATTAATTAATTATTATTTTTTAACACTCCCTCTCACAATCCCTCCCTCACCACTTAACTTTGGATTTTTTTACATGTAAATTTATGTTTAAAATTTATCTTCATTTCATTTTCTTTCACGGGATGTTTTGAAACTATCTTTTCTTTCAGGTATTTAACAATAGTTAGTTAAATACATCTTTCTTCCTCACTGGCATGAAATTCTACCTTCTGCAAACTGGAAACTGTAATATACAGTCTCTTTACTTCTGAACTCCCATTGGTCTGACTTTGAGTAAGCCAATCGTTCCTGTTACTGACTGAACTTCAGTAATTCATTTTACCATGCTTCAGCTCAGAGATAGTAATGATTTGAGATAAGATGGCAGCAATGGCAATACAGGACAAGGTCAGAGGAGTGGCCTTGAGGACTGTCACTCATAGAGCTTGAGGGATTTGGAAGCTGTAGAAAATGTCTGTTCACATACAACTTTAGGCCTTCTGGCTTTGCACTCTCAAAGATGGGAGAGTCATTAATTTTATGATTGAGGATATAGGAGAAACAGATTCTGAGATACAAGAAGGATCTCTGTGTTAAAAGCAGAAGCAGGGACATACTGGATCTGTATAAATATCTGATGATATAGTGAATTCTTCTAGTGTTGGCTGCAAGGATAGAAACTTGAGTTATAAGTTAAAGATTTCAGATGAAATCCAGCATTGATTACATACCAAATAAACTTACTGCAGCACTAACTCTAAAAATGTATGATTTTTCAAGAGGCAGCCCTTTCCATATTCTAAAATCCTATGAAATATGCCAGGAGGCTACAAATAGTGTTTTCAGTCAAGTGAGAGGCCCAGACTTAGGTAAGAATGAGACAGAAGCTACATTTATCAAGCTTGGGAGATTTAGGGGACAAAAATGTTTCAAGGGATTACATAAAAGTTACTAGTGAAAATCACTTGAAGAATTTCCCACATTAACCCTAAGTTTGCCTAGAATGAAGGCTAGCAAATTGTTACAAGGGCTGAACATGACTCTGAAGAGCTTTAAGCATTTAGCATTTGGTAGATGCTCTATCATGATCAAGCAATTTGTCCAGAATCCAGCCTGAGAATGAACAACTTTTCATCATAGTTCATCTTTATCAACTTCAACCAATCTTCCTTTATTTATCTACAAAACATAGACAGTCTCACTTTAAATTGCAAGTATAACCTCTAAGATGATGTTTGAATTAAGTACAAAGAATAGGAAGCATAAAAATTTAAAACCAACCAACCAACCAAACAAACAAACAAACAAAACCCTAGCACCACCACAACAAAACTCCGATGTAAGGCAGAGGTGGTGACACATGCCTGTAATCCTAAGACAGAGGCAAGGAGGACTGGCATGTGTTTGAGCCCAGCCTGATATCCTAAGGAAAATTTTGTTTAAAAGAAACAAAAATCAAAATAAACAGAAAGATTGGTTTTGATGTATAAAAATTAGTTTCACAAGGTTTCTGTTATTTATTTATTTATTTATTTATTTATTTATTTATGGCTTTGAGCATTTTTCAACTTATGTTTAGATCATAAGAGCAAATTTATAGACTTCGGGGCTTGTGCAGTTTATTTATTTATGTTTTTAAATCTACATTTAAAAGGAGAGCTTCAAAGAGGAAGCAAACATTTAAATATATGTCTTATAAGTAGTTCTTTCTCTTCCTTTTTTCCTTTCTTCCTTTCTTCCTTCCTTCCTTTCTTCCTTCCTTCCTTCCTTCCTTTCTTTCTTTCTTTCTTTCTTTCTTTCTCTCTCTCTCTCTCTCTCTCTCTCTCTCTCTTTCTTTCTTTCTTTGGTTTTGTTGCTTTATTTTTATTTTATTTTATTAATTAATTTACTTTTGCTTTAAATACTTTCCTTCTCAGTGCAGAGACCAGAAAGTTCCCATCAATTTACTCTATTAATTCCTGAGTCACTTTTCATGTAACACCTCCTCCCTCCCTTTAAACTTCAGCAAAAATTTTAATGTGTAAAGATAAAAGGTGGTTTCTATGTGTCCTCAGAGTATCAGATTTCTAAAAACAGCTGACAACAGCTTCTTTTGTAACCAAGTTTAATGTAAAAGCACAATGAGTATGCAAAGCTAGAACCCAGATGCAGAGAGGCAACAAACTGATATAGTGCCATATTTAAGGTAAGACACTGTGCCTGCATTCTGGCCATGTCCAGTGTTCATGCCACAGGCCACTCTGTTTCATCACAATTTTGCCACTGCTGTGGATGCACAAGAACCAGCAACTTGCCAACCTCATTACTTTGGGTAGTGTCAGTTCAGACAAACACACCCCACCCCCATGTGTTTCTACTTCAGTGTCAGAAGGAAATGCAGCCGCAGGGAGAACAAAAAGAGCTTTACCCACTGTCTCCTGCCTATTCTCAAGTTCTTCCGCTGCTTGAGCTGTTTGCCCTGGGCTTGGCTTTCCTGTGACCTCCCTGCACCAGGTAGAAACTGAAGACCAGCTACTGCAGACAAGTACCTCCCCACCTTAGGGCTGTCCTACCCCGATTGGCTCCCATTTCACATTCTGCCTGTGTGGGCAATTATGAGCAAAGACAGAACGGTAGACAATTGACATCTAGAAACCACAAGGTCTTGTAAAAGATCAGGTCTATATACCACCGAAGACACAACAATGGCTTTATCTCTGGAAGAATTTGTCTACTCCCTTGACCTGAGGACCCTCCCCAGGGTCCTAGAAATCCAGTCAGGCATCTACTTTGAAGGTAAGTATTTTTCTAATTCTTTAATTTGATAGAATGTTCTTATAAAGTCTCTTGGAAATTTGTGGGAGAGGTTTTAGTAAGAAATACGTGGAAGGCTGTGTGTATAGTTCAGTGATTCGATACTTAGTTCAAACATATACACACCCAGCAAACAAAGTGCAAGTTGTCTGAAGGAAAGTTGAACACAGACACACACACACACACACACACACACACACACACACACACACACACATCCCAGCTGGTGAAGAAAGAAGAAACTAAGGCTTTAAGAAAGGTGGAGTGGAACTTTGTGAATTGCCATTTGCCATTTTTTTTCTTGGTAAGCATTCGACAAGTCTGCACAAAGGATGTTCTGTCTCTGCCCTACTCTTTGAAATTAATTGCCATCAGGTAAAAAAGTTTAATGTTGCTGACTATTGTTTTTAAACTATTAAAAACAGCAACATCAAAACAAAAACCCAAACACTATCAAGCTTGTTTTGTGTTTTGTTTCACCCAAAATGATTGCACCTATCAAGGGCACAGTCTTACAATGAATGCTGCCAAGTTCGGACTTCTAAGCTTGCCTTGTACTTGTAATCCTCTCTTCCTGCTCTACAAACTCCTTAAATGGTGGGAACTTTTATTTAAAGGTAAAGAAATTAGTGCCTATTGACTGTAGAGTATCTTTTAAGATTTGTGTTGAAAAGGTAAATTTTAATGAGGATTGTTGAATACTAAGCTGGTGAATTTTGGTGTAACTTACTGTAGTGTGTAAAATCCCCTAATATGAACGATACTAACATTTTAAAGTTAGTTTGGCCTGGATGGTGGTGGTACAGCTCTTTGATCCCAGCACTCAGGAGGCAGAGGCAGGTGGATTTCTATGAGTTCAAGCTAGCCTGGTCAACAGAGCAAATTCCAGGACAGCCAGTGCTACAGAAAGAAGCCCTGTCTCTAAACAAAACAAAACAAAACAAAACAAAACAAAACAAAACAAAACAAAACAAACCTTTTAAGTTTGGTTACATATAAGGTTCTCAAAATATTTCCTAGTTGGATATCAATTTTTGCTTACAAAAAGGGGAAAATTAAAGCCAATCAAAAAAAAACTGGGTCTAGTCAAATTACTAGGGAGAATGGTTGGCATGTGAGCTTTCCCACTCACAGTCTGTCCCATGGTTAGATTTCCAATTTTTGGACTTTTCACTGTAGTGGAATTGCACAAATCGTTCAGTTCTTTTTTCCATTTGAAGTACAATAGTCAATAAGTCATATGGAATATTAAACACTTGGTAACATAAAATAGGCATCTTGTCAAATGATTTCACTCACTGTGACTAGTACATGGTCTGCACACAATTAGGGTAGAGTAGGTTGAGCTGTGATTGTGCGGTGTTAGATGTATTGTATATATTTGAGAGTTTGGATGTTTTCAGTTCCCAGTGGGCTTTCGAGATGTAACCCTATCACAAATTAAAGAATATTTATTCAGTCTTACCTTACCAAAACAAAACAGGTTGACACATGCTACCTATATATTTACACACCCATAAGAGGTAATGGGTTGACAGTACTTGCTCTCAGATTATTATGAGGTTTTATGTAAGTTTTTGTGAATTGTTTGGGATCAGGTCGTCTTCTATCCTGTCTTCCTCAGACCATGTAGGGACTTATGCTTTTAAGACAGCTATCAGTTGCTTCTTGTCTTATGGTTTATGCTTTTAGGGCTTTATGGAAGACATCTTTCGAAACATTTAGGAAGAGTTTTGACAACAGTTTTACAGTTTCATATTTTACATTCAGTTTATTTTCAGGATGCAATGCTATGCCATGGTGTACGGGGACCCGACTTTACATTTCTGTGCATCTTTAGCTGATTTTCCAGTATCATTTTGTTGCTTCCAAATCAGATGCAACATTTGTCTTTGAAATGCCTCTTTTGTTTTGTTAGTTGATTTTTAAAATTAATTTTGGCCAATCGTATACATTGTATAAATGGGCAGCTATGAAATTAGCGTTAATATATGTTCAATGTACTTCTCATTCCATGTATTTTTATTCCATGTTTCAAAGTTAACTTAGTTTTTTACAGGTTTTTTTAAAGTACATGTAGAAAAATATCAATTGATTCTTTAAGAAATCTAATGAAGAACTTTATTGGATAGTATTGATTTCATATATTAACTTGAAGAAATGTTAATCTCATTTTTATTATTGAAACCTATTCATATCATTGTCTTTATTCTTTATGACTTTACTACTATGCTACCACTTAATTAAAATGAATTTCCACACCTTAAGTATATCCATGTAACCATCATTCAAGAAATAGAAAACTGTAAGTGTTCTAGACGATTCATCTTACACACTTTTTAATTGTTATCTACTCCCTTCCCCAACATAACCAATACTCCTTGACTTCTGCTCCCTCATAAGCTTTACATAAACGGAAAATTATAGGATGTACTCTTTCAGTTGGCATACATGTAGTGTAAAGGTCATCTGTACTATTCTATACAATTTATTTATTTCTAGTGTATAGTTTTTCTTTTTTTTTCTTCTTTCCAATCCTAGTACTGGGGATTGAAACTAAGGCCTTTGTGCATGCTAGGCAGGTGCTCTACCATTAAGTAATAGTTCCCAACACTCTTATCACTTTTCATTTTGATACAGGGTCTCACTTAGCTCCATAGGATGGCTTTGGATTCACTCTGTAGCCCAGGCATATCTTCAGTTTGCAATTCTCCTGCTTCAGCAAATAGAGAGTCCAGGTTTATAGGTACAGACCACAAGATCCAGTTGTGTATAGTAATATAGCATTGGATGAATATACCAAACCTTACTTACCCACTCTACTGCTGATGGGCATCTGGATTAAAGTCACTGCTAGTCTTTTATCATGAAATTCTTACTATTCATACATGTTCATAAGAATGTAAGTAAAATTGTGATGGTGAATGGTATGTATATCATGCTTGGTGAGTAGTGAAAGAGACGTTCCCTTCATTCATTCTACATTTCCAGCATTAGTCTCTTGAGAGCTCCTGCTAACGTGAAGACATTTCCTGTGATGTCGTCTTGACTTAAATCTTTCCAGTAGGAACACTGTGGGGAGATCAGGTGTTAGTTCACATCTGCCTTTTGTCTACTGACATAGAGGAGATTTTCATTTTCTAGTCTGCGATATTTGCAGATTCTCTTTAGGACATGGTTAGGTATGGCTCATTTATATTAGGCTTTATACATTTTTATTAATGACTTGGTGATATGCCGATCTGATTTCTGTCCTGAGTATCTTCTTCCACTGTTCAGCTTAACCTTTCACCTTCTCAGGAGTTCCTTTGCATCAGGTGAAGTTTTCAATTTTACTGTTAGGTGCTCAGTTTACAATTACATTTCTATTATATTTTGCTAAGGACATTTTCATTTACTATGAATTGTGGAACAATTATACATTAGCTTCTGGAATTTAATTATTTACTATTTACTTCATATGTATTCTCCACATGGAATTGATTGTATTATATATGCTTTGAAAGGAGGGCTAAGCTCTATATCATTTTTTAGAGAGCTAATTAGTACAGTGACATTGAGAGAGAGAGACAGAGACAGACAGTGAGAGGCAGACACACACACACACACACACACACACACACACACACACACAGAGAGAGAGAGAGAGAGAGAGAGAGAGAGAGAGAGAGAGAGAGTTTCTATGTATCCCTGGTTGTCCAGATATTCACTATGTACAAGCTGATTTTGAACTCATAGAAATCCCCTTGCCCTAGGCTCTTAAGTGGTAATATTGGACTATACCACATCTGGCTGGAAAACTCTTTTGCATAATGCTGTACTGGGTCCCCTAATAATAAATACTGTGCATCAGACCAGGGTCTTTTCCAGTGACTTGTCTGCTTCTCCAGGACTGATCTTTTCACAGTTTCCCTGTCTGAATGCACGTGGGCCTGCAGCATTATAGAACATTCAACTTATATGCTATATAAGGATATGCTGCAGGACTGTGCTTCTCAAACTTGATTGTACATTGGAAACATCTGACATGTTTTTAAGATGATCCTCAACTGGATGTGTCTCTACAAGTAAAGATTTAATTATGTGAGAGGGAAGGTATCACCAGCAGGTCTTAGACATCTCCCTGATGACTCTAAAGTGCAGTCAAACTGAAAACAAATAATGTGGAATAAAGTTTCCAATGTGTTTTTATACTTCAAGTTGGGCTCTTCAAATTTTCATATATATTTTAGTATTAATTGTCAACCTCCACACAAGTCCTCTCTGAATTCTGATCAGCAGTGACATTTTAGGGAGAATTAACATCGTTGTAAATTAAATCTTCCAATCTATGAGCTGGGTATGCCTCTCAAGTCTTTTTTCTTTTGGGGTAGTACTGTTGGTGCTTTTGTTGTTGATCTTTTCATTGTTTCCACATTTACTCTGAGTATTTTTTTCACATCATTATATTAATAAATGATATTTAAGTGACTGTGGAGGCCCATGCCTATAATAACAGCACTGGGGAAACTGAGGCTAAAGTTTGGAGGCCATCCTGGGATAAATAGTTTCAGGCCAGCCTAAGATATGGTGTAGTGATCTATCTTAAAAGGAAGAAAAAAAAAAGAGCCAAACAAAAAAAAATAAAAACAAGAAATTCTTCCATGTTTTTGTTTGTTGTGTTTGCTGAATTTTAAGATATGTAGGTTATTCTTGATATTTTAGACACATCAAATTTGGCCAGGTCTGATTTCTCCTTTCTGGGACTGTACTTTCTTCTTTCCCTTGGAACACTGGTTAGCGTTTCTAGCGTGAAATCAATCAGGGTTAGCCGTAAAGTTTATGGTGTCACATTTATAGCCACAGAAAGCATCTGAAACACACTATTTCACCAATAAAGGTATTTTTTTCCAGCAGAGATTTCTAAAACATAATACTTTAAATTATGTTCCCAATTATTTAGTAAAAGCATCTGACCCAGGAAAATTGTTTATTTTTTATTAAAAACAAAAGTAAAATACAAACAATGGGCTAAAGAGATGGCTTAGTGATTCGGGCAGCATAGTGTTCTTTAGAGAACCCAACGTTGGTTCCAGCACCATGTCAAGTGGTTCATCACTGAAGCAAGTCCAGCTCCAGAGGGTCTGATCCCACCTCTGTGGGCAGCTGCCTTCACATGTACATACCTACCCACAGGCAAACAGACATTTGTATAATTAAAGCTAATAAAATAAATCTTTGAAAAGAATCAAAATATAGAGCAATTTCTAGCTCAGGAAATGTTGGTAGAGAGTGGTCATGTATCCTAGGGTGGTTTCTAGAAAATCCTCACAAGCGCATGTGTACTATTGTTGCTATAGCAACCAGATAACATTGCTCTTTTATGCCATAAAATACTGTCAGCATATTGAAAAACTCTCGTATGAATTCTTGTAGTGTGTAGTTTTGTTGTTGGTGTTTTTTTTTTGTTTGTTTTTTTGTTTTTTTGTTTTTTGTTTTTTTAATACCATTGGCTCACCTAAGTAGAGACTGGTGTCCTCTGAAGTTATCAAGTTGCTCTTGCCCTTAGCCATTTTTCGGTTTCTTCTTACCTTCTTTGTATAGAGCAGAGATACAATGAGTGTAGGAATCCATGTCTTAGCTTAGTCACAAAGAAAATCATCTCAAATTCCTTCATTGACTTGTAAGTGCTGGAATTTATTTTTCACTTAAGAAATTCCTATCTTTTCCTTGTTTGGTAGGTATTTACATGTAAATAAGTTGTTTTTGAAGTTAATGGTATTTATCATTAAGTTAATAACATGGTTTTCTTTCTCAAATCTGTTTATTTGACTTACCTTTAACTATAACGCACACACACTTTATTTTAACTGGCTTTAAATATTCATCAAGGAACCACTTGAAGAACTCATTATATATGTAAGGCCATGTGTCAGGGACGTTGGTATGTGTCACTGCTTCCATAGGACAAGCGTTAGAGTGAAGAACCTTTCCAACGGGTTTCAGGATTATGTAGGACACAGTTGCTCATTGAAAGTAGCACACTGAGGATGCACTCAAGAAACATCTCTTATTAAGAGCTGATACCAGTCAACAGCTTCCCCATGGCTATTGCTAACAGCTTTGGTAACCTGGGTCTTGGGCACCTTCCTTAGTGGCTAGGGTGCTCCAGGAACAAAGCTAGTAGTCAGAATTCCAGAACCCTGTATACGGGCCCACAAGATGGCCTCCATTGACTCAGTTTACCAGAGTTGATCTCAGCACCACTCTGTCCACTGTGCTAACAAGGCTGGCTGTATACTCTTTATAGTCAGGATTTTCATATTCAACCATAATTAAAGTAGCCAGTAGACTTATTTATTTTAGACCAAGATAACTTTATCTTTCTCTAATTTCAAAGGTAATGAATCTTCTAAAAGAGGAGTTTTAACATCTTGCAAATTTGGTAGACCTTACCTGTAAGACTCCAATGTGAATTTATTTGGAAGGAAAACAGTTTGATTTCATTAATATTCTCTAGTTTTTGTTGTTGTTGTTTGCTTCATTGATTTCTGACCAAGTTTTCATGACTTTCTGTTCTTGACTCTGTTCTCTTGGGATCTCCCTGTCGCTGTGTATTCAACTATAGTCATTTAAAATCATTACTTCCATCTTGACAAACATATTTAATACTAAAATGTTTATCTGTGTGCTTTTGCCATGTGTCTTTTTCAGACATGACCTTGCCCTGTAAGACACACTGTTTCTTTTTTCAGTTCCTTTTGGTTGATTGAGAAAGAGCTGGGTTGACCTCACACTGGATCCTCTTTGCCTTAGTCTCTAGGCTGCTCTGCCAGGATTGCAAGCTGGGATTACCACTTTAGCTTTCATTAGTTCACAATTCTAGTGATACTTTATTTACTTTTAAATTCAGCGTCTATTTGTTCATTATTCCTGTAGGACTTAATTTAGCTGTTCTTTTGCTTTTAATGGGTTTTATTCCATTTCATTGGAGAACAGAGTATTATGGCTTTTTCTTTTAATTGTCTGCTCTTCACTATACAGTACGGTATGAAGCATATCCTACTTTAAGGCTACAAAGAAGCTAAAATTAAAAACAACAGACATGAGGTGTTTTGAGGTTCTGTGGTACCAGACTGAATTCTTTTTACCTACAAACAACCACAGTAGCAAGAACCATGCTAGAACATTCTAGCATACAACTTGTGACTCATTTTTGGAACGTACTCTTGTCCTAATAATGTGAAACAAAGCTGTAGGCCATGAACTCCAGCCTCTGAGTCCTGGGTAAGTTAAACATGAACAATGATCCTGTCCCTCAGCACGTCGCGTTTGCCCTGTCCTCAGTTGTGAAAATGAGGATTCACCTCACTCTAAAAGATGAGGTAGAGATGAGGTGAACATATTCAGCCAGATGAGTAGCCCACAGAAATCCTCTTGTGAATCATAACTGTGATTACCACTACATAAATAGTGATCCGTGATATGAAAACCTTATCAACCATTTCTAAACAAAACAAAACAAAACCCAGATAATTTGAATCTTAATGCTTCATACACAGTACAGGTGGAACACAGGGGGAAAAAAGTAACAATTAAGACATTGATTTTAAAAATCCCTAAAAAGCCTTACAAAATATTAAACTAGAAACTTAAAAAAGTACCTTGCTAGGGTGCAGTAAAGAAGGCTCGGGGGTAAGAAGCCCTGGCTGTGCTGCTCTTGCACAGGACCCAGGCTGGATTCTCAATCACCTGGCAGCTCAACCCTCTGTACATTTAGTTAAAGGAGGTCCAGCTTCCCCAGGCACAAGGTACATGCATGGTACATACACAGAAATGTATGCAGGACATTCATACAAATAAAAGAAAAATAAACACATCTTAAATAATTTAAATGAAAACAAAAAAAAATCTGTGAAACAACATCGATAACAAAGACCCAGATTATGATAAACGGCAAACAAAAGGATATATCCAGGGTAAATGCAGTAGACAGGATGTACACATGCTGACATTCTAAGTCTTGTCAACATAAAGTAAATATATAATACAAAAATTAGCAAAAATGTAGAACAATTCATATACCAGATGATTTTTACATTTGCTTATTTATTATTTGTTTGTGTTATGAATATGTACTACTAACAAAGTGGTTATTAAACAATAAGTCTTTGCTTACCTTTTTAAAGGTGAAAGTTATAAAAATGATTCATAAAACTCCATGTAGGAAGCCAGTTTGTGGTATACTCCTGTAATTCCACACTCAGGAGGCAAGAACAGGAAGCAGGAAGATATTAATTAAGTTGGAGGCTAGCCTGGGCTGCATAGTGATACCTTGTATCAAAAAACAAAAGCAAAATGAAAATCAGTTACATGTAAGGATGCAGGAGCAGAACCAAGGGGAGCCACGTGATGGGTAAACTTCACTGGGATTCTATGTAGCAATTAGGTAATTCGATTAGCATGTAAAGTATGCACAAATACCAGATCCTCAGAAATTAACTTCAAAATAAAATTACAAAGAATAAAAAGTGGATATCTGCATGAGAAGGTTCATTGAAACAAGTCTTACAGACAAATACTAAGCTTATGTCATCATGGAGTACCTTGTATAATTTTAAAAATCCGTTATCAAGAATTATTGCCCAAGAAGCCAACATTACATTTAGGAACAAAATGCAAAGCTCCCTCCTTTTGGAAAAATTACACATTTAAATGCATGCTAACAGAGTCAGTGCATCAGAAGGAGAGTTATACTAGGGTGGTCAGGATTCACCCCTTAATTTTCTTCCCACATACAAGCAAATCTTACATCCCTACTTCCAAAATGTAGGCTGTAACCACTCATTTCCCTTAAACCTAAATCAAGGCCCCAAGGGTCCTGACAGCTTTGAGGAAACAAAATTTGAACAGGGGTCTGAATACACGGAGGAAATGCACCCTGCAAATACCTGGGGAATTCACACTCTTGTTGAGGAAAGAGCAAGTACAAACCTGCGAAGAGCTTGCTTGCTTCGTGTGGTTAAGAAGCTGGGGCAGGGATGAGAGGTGTGAGGTTCAGACAAAGCAATTGAGGGGAGGGATTTAGAAGACAATTCTGGTCAAAGCATGGAAGACAGTTGTGATTGACAACATAGCACAAGGTGCTGGGGGTGATGTAAGATGAGGTGGTCAGGAAAGACCTTTGGAGGAGCTCAGATGATGTAGAAATTGAGAGATCTGGAAAGAACAGATAGGGAAAAATCATTTGGACTTTAAAAGACTTTTTAAAAAATTATATTAGATATTTTCTTCATTTACAATTCAAATGCTATCACAAAAGTCCCTTATACCCTCCCCCCGCCTTGCTCCCCTACCCACTCACTCCCACTTCTTGGGCCCTGGCATTCCCCTGTACTGTGGGGCATATAAAGTTTGCAAGACCAAGGGGCCTCTCTTCCCAATTATGGCCCGACTAGGCCATCTTCTGCTACCTATGCATCTAGAGACACGAGCTCCGGGGGTACTAGTTAGTTCATATTGTTGTTCCACCTATAGGGTTGCCGACAGAAGAAAAAAATCCCTGTACTTGGAACATATAGAAAGTAAAGCACAGAATTTAACACCAAAGATTGCGTTGTAGGAGATGGGTAAGGGATCCAAGAGCCCTTTGCAAAGATTACTGTCTGCTCTAGAGAACATGTGAGAGTGGAGTGTGGACAGGAGAGTGGAAAGGACAGGGAGACAGATTAGGGGAGCACACACCATCACAGAGGGCAGTGGGGCTCTGTTTTAGGCTGAAAAAGGCAAGGGCTTCTGACTGAGCCACCAACCAGACAGCATACACAGGCTGGTTCAAAGCCCAGACGCATAGATAGCAGAGGAGTGCCTGGTCTGGCCTCAGAGAGACTTGAGGACCCAGGGAAGTGGGAGGCCTGGCCACGGGTGGTGTGAGTGTGTTGGGGTGGGGGACACCCTCTTAGAGGAAAGGGGAAGAAGAATGGCATGAGGAATGGTGGGAGGGGGGAACCGAAAGTGGGGGGGGGGGGCAATGGATGGAATGTTTAAAAAAATGGCAAGGCAGTACAAGGCATGTTTTTAACTGTAGGGCTTTAGGGAGTACGAAGCAAAGAAAGGACTGAAGGATGCATACAGGGCTTTGATGGAAGCTATTGAATGAAAAACTGAGTATTGGACAGAGTAGTGGCCCAGGGATCTGAGGGAGAAGAGACAAATACATTCGTGTTGAATCTAAATAAAGGCTAATTTATCTAAGTATAAATCTCGGAAGCATTACTGAAAGGCCAATTTTGTTCTTAGAGAAAGCTTCATCATGACTAAAGTGACCTATCTATGATTCAACTCATCAGGATTTATTTGACCAAAGATCTTTTTTTAAAAATATTTTTTATTATTACGTATTTTCCTCAATTACATTTAGAATGCTATCCCAAAAGTCCCCCATACCCTCCCCTCCACTTCCCTACCCACCCATTCCCATTTTTTGGCCCTGGCATTCCCCTGGACTGGGGCATATAAAGTTTGCGTGTCCAATGGGCCTCTCTTTCCAGTGATGGCCGACTAGGCCATCTTTTGATCCATATGCAGCTAGAGTCAAGAGCTCTGGGGTACTGGTTAGTTCATAATGTTGTTGCACCTACAGGGTTGCAGATCTCTTTAGCTCCTTGGATACTTTCTCTAGCTCCTCCATTGGGGGTCCTGTGCTCCATCTAATAGCTGACTGTGAGCATCCACTTATGTGTTTGCTAGGCCCCGGCCTAGTCTCACAAGAGACAGCTATATCAGGGTTCTTTCAGCCAACGCTTGCTAGTGTATGCAATGGTGTCATCGTTTGGAGGCTAATTATGGGATGGATCCCTGGATATGGCAGTCTCTAGATGGTCCATCCTTTTGTCTCAGCTCCAAACTTTGTCTCTGTAACTTCTTCCATGGGTGATTGTTTCCAATTCTAAGAAGGGGCAATTAACAAATAATTCTCACCTGAGGAATACTGAATGGCTGAGAAGCACCTGAAAAAATGCTCAGCATCCTTAATCATCAGAGAAATGCAAATCAAAACAACCCTGAGATTCCATCTCACACCAGTCAGAATGGCTAAGATCAAAAATTCAGGTGACAGCAGATGCTGGTGAGGATGTGGAGAAAGAGGAACACTCCTCCATTGTTGGTGGGATTGCAGGCTTGTACAACCACTCTGGAAACCAGTCTGGCGGTTCCTCAGAAAATTGGACATAGTACTACCAGAGGATCCAGCAATACTTCTCCTGTGCATATATCCAGAAGATGTTCCAACTGGTAAGAAGGACACATGTTCCCTATGTTCATAGCAGCCTTATTTATAATAGCCAGAAACTGGAAAGAACCCAGATGCCCCTCAACAGAGGAATGGATACAAAAAAATGTGGTACATTTACACAATGGAGTACTACTCAGCTATTAAAAAGAATTTATGAAATTCCTAGGCAAATGGATGGACCTGGAGGGCATCATCCTGAGTGAGGTAACACAATCACAAAAGAACTCAAATGATATGTACTCACTGATAAGTGGATATTAGCCCAGAAACTTAGTATACCCGAGATATTAGATACAATTTGCAAAACACATGAAGCTGAAGAAGAACGAAGACCAAAGTGTGGACACTTTGCCTCTTCTTAGAATTGGAAACAATCACCCATGGAAGGAGTTATATTGACCAAAGATCTTATCTTTGAAAAAATGATGCATACTTCATACACATTATTCTATTGATATTTATGTTCATTCTAGAGCATATGGTAAAAAATTATAAATGGGTAATGATAAAATAATCATGATTAAAATTACTCAAACTTTTAATTCAGATTTTTCATCTATTTTTATTTTACAAAACTATGATTTTGTTATAAAATTAATTATAGATATTCTTGTGAAAAGATATAAACTAAAAATAATTGAAAATATTTTCATTACTTAATATGCTCACTTAAATGGTCTGCAATGTGGTTCTTATGATTGTATTTTAAATAATTTCAGTGCTAATTGTTCAGAACAGCTAGGAAAGAGATCTCAGAAAAGCCCAATATGCACATATGTAATAGATGCACAAAGCAGGTTTATAATTAATTCTTGTGGACATAATGCCACATGTGCAAAAATATTCATAATTCTAGTCTTAGTCATGTCAGAAAAGGGATAACTGTACCCAACTGAGAAGCTTGGTTTAGGAGTGGTCCTTTCTTCATGTGATCCGCAATCTCCAGTTCTCAAATTTCTATGTAGAGGTCTTGCAGAGCGTTTGTCTACTATGTAACAAGTGGTTAGAGGATAACCAACTCTAAAGTTATCTTTACCATATACACACGAACTATCTGGGGTTCAAACCCTGGATAATTTTAACATGTGAAGGAGGATAAGTTGATCTCTGTAATCAAATCATCTTCAGTTATGTGAAAGATAGTTTATCATCAAGAAACAGATAAGAGAAAAATTTAAAGTTCTCAATTTATTTAACTTTTGAATATGTGAAAGGCATGTCTTTTCTTGCCCTCTTGGTATAATATGACTTAGTTAAATGGGTGACTATATGAGCTGTAGGGAGTGTCATTTAGGAATATATGCTTTAATAACCAGTGCAGAATTTGCCATCTTCTATCCTTGTAGATTGTCAAAATGGAACCCCCCAACAGCCTTAGTTGCTAAGTAACTAAAACAAACAGAGACCCTGTCCCCATCCGCCTCTGCTGGGTGTGGAGCACAGTAAGTTGTATGTCTTATTGCTGAAATTTCTACTATCTTGATGCACTTTAGAAAATGTAACCTTCAACATAATCTAAACTTTCTCACTGTAACAATGACACAATTATATATTTATTATGATTAGGAGGGGAGTCTTTTCTTTTTGTTTTTGTTTTTGGTTTTTTTTTTTTTTTTTTTTTGAGACAGGGTTTCTTTGTGTAGCCCTGGCTGTTCTGGAACTCACTTTGTAGACCAGGCTGGCCTCAAACTCAGAAATCCGCCTGCCTCTGCCTCCCGAGTGCTGGAGGGAAGTCCTTATCAATTATAAGTAACTAGACATTAGCATATCTGAATCACATATCCTCAGAGACCTTACTGGAGTAATACTGCTCATACCCTTTGTTTATGGAGAAGTGAGATCTCCATGTAGCACTTAGGAAACATTTTTTCTGTGGCTTCTTGACTATTACTCTTTTTTTAATGCCATCATGCTGGTTTTCTTGTAGTTATTAAAATTTTGACAAAAACTCTGTGCATTTCAACCCTTCTAATTTTTAAGACTTAGTTTTCATTTTAGAAAATTATTTGCAAATGGTTGCCGTTTTGGTAACTATGGAGGCATAAAACTATTCATAGCACTACAAGAAAAATTATTGTTTCTATTTTTTGTATTTTTGTATTATTTTTATGTATTATCTAATTTTCACAAAAGGGTAGATAAACTTTTAAAATGACAAATGTTGATAATGACCCCTCACCCCCTGTGCTCTATCCAGTCTTATCTCTTTGCACTATGTTCAATTATTGCCTAAGTTTAAATCATCAGAATTTTGTTCTAGGATTACTCAAATTTCCACCCTATTTGTCTTCCTGATTGCATCCTTGGAAGCCTAAAGTCTGTCTTCCATCCTGATTCCCGAGTCATGTGTCTGATATGCGCATTAAAATATGTCACTTCTCTGTAAACATCTTCCCATGGAGTTCCATTTTTTTTCTCTTTCAAAATAGAAACTTCTGTCAGTAATCAAGCCCCACATTGTTTCTCTGCCCCATTAGTTAAGTTTCTGGTCTGCTGGTCTTTCCCCCAGCTATGCCTGTGTCTTTCCCACTGATACACAAAGGTGTAAGCTAGTCTCGTTAAAACTTTCCTAGAATTCTCTTCATTTTTCTGTGAAGCTTCTGTAATACACACCAGTTTGGCTAAACCGCTTGTCGGTAAGGGTTCCTAAACACACACTTTCCCACATCCTTTGTCTTCTGCCTTCTGTTCTTGAGTTTTTACCAAAACATTTCCTACATGCATCCAGGCTTTTAATTTGGGGTCGAGGGGAGGGACTTTTTTATTAGATTTTTCTTGCAGCTTTATTGGGGTATAATTTGCATTCTATAGGACCCATGTTGGGGTATACAAGTCAGTGGTTTCTTTCAAGGACTGCACATTTAAGTGACCACACCAACAAGCTAACTTGAATGGTTTTCCCAGGAATCCCCACGAGTATTTCCAGTCTGAGACAAGCAAGGGAGGCTATGTCTGAATATTTGTCTTCCATAGACAGGTCATGTATAAACCATGCATGCTCTCCTCTATTGCATGTGGCGTTTTTCACTTCACTATCATGCTTTTGTGGTTCATCCAAATCGTAAAAAGTATCAGTATTTTGTTTCCTTTGGTTCCTAACAGTATTTATTGTATGGAATGAAATGTGTTTCCCTTATATAAGAACCTCAGATTGCTTTACATTTGGAGATATTTTGGGTAATGTTCCACTAGTAATGCATGAAGAACCATTTTTACTTTATCTTCCTCAAAGCTTTATGCCATTTATTATATCTTCTTGTAGTTTTAATCTGAATTTCTTAATGAGGATAATGATGGTCCCTTCATGGTGTGCTGATTAGCAATGTATTTTTTCTTCTTCTTCAGTAAAATGTCCCTTCATATAATTTGTCAATCTTCTTACTGAATGTTTTTTGTTATTGAATTATATGGTTTTTTTTACATATACTAATTTGCAAAAGTTTTCAAATAAGAAAACATGTAGATATCATCTCTTTATGATCTACCTATTCATTTCTGTCTTCCCTTGAAGAAAAAGCTTTTAACTTTTAATAAAGTTCACCTTATAAAAAACTTTTTCTCTTTTATAGCTCATGCTGGAGATACTAAAAAGAATGAGCAAAATTTAGTTTAAAATGTGAAGAATTTTTCTTCAGACAATTTAGATAGCATAAGACATTTATTTTCAGTCTTGAGAAAGGATAAAAATGTTGAGGAAACAACACACACATTTTCAGAAGTCAAAGCATAATTTGGTCTAAAAAATCCATTAATATAAAGTGCAAAGTGTTTCTTACAGCAATTGTTAAATGTTAAGAAAATGGTTTTTTACTCTTGAGATTAAAAATAAGTTTACATAGCATGTTTTGAATATTATACCTATTATAATATTTGTTGTTTATGCAAAAATATGTTGAAATCATGGAAATTATTTCTTAAAATTGTGTCTCTTCATTTATTTCATTATTTCTTCTCCTACAAAACACATGAAGTGCTTTTGGTCCTAAAGCATCCATATGCTGAAAAAAAGGAAACAGGTGTTTTTTAAAACAAGTTTTTTTAGTGAAGTGTAAAAGTACGCTTTAGGATAAAAAAATTCTCAGAGTCCTTGTGAGACCATGAGAGTCAGCGTGTGCTCAAGAGCTGTGGTGACAGTGGCTCTGAATTTGCAGCCTGAAGAGAAGATGACTAGGCAAGACTCAAACTTTTAGAAGGAGCGATTGCTGTTTATTAGAAAGATATCCAAGTTTAACGTTCCAACTGTGGTCCAGATAGTAAGAGCACTTGATCATATTTAATGGCTTTTTAATTATACAAAAGATGTTGAGTATCTGTGTGGGCTCACTAAGGTCTTAATGATGGGGCCCTGATCTGGTGACTTAATATATCCCCATAAGAAAGAGATACCAGACGTCCCCGTGCTTGCTTTCTGTTCTTGTTTCTGTCTCTGGCTGTTTACATATATGCATTAGGGAACAAGCACATAAAGTGGTGTGAGAGGGCAGCAGTAAGTAAGCTGGGAAGAGTGTCCTCACCAGAATCTGAATTAGTCATTAATGTACTGTGGACATCTAATTCAACAGCCACGAGGAAAGCAAGTACCTGTTACTTCACTGCTTGTCATAGCTATTTCACTGTAGGAAAGCTAGCTGTTCTGATTACAAACTTTTTTGAAAACTACAAGAAAAAAAAAGTCAAGAATGCCTGGAATGTTTAAGACAAACATCCATTCTGGTTGAGTTTTACTGAGTGGATTTGAAAGAGATGAACATCTGGGAGCTAAGAGCAGCATTGAACTGGAGTTTGTGGTCTGCTGGGTTTGAATCTTGAGGTCCTGGTAGGATGTCAGCCAATAAAGAAAATGTTAATAGTCTTTTTTAAAACTAGCTGCACAGGTAGTGGATGAAGGATACAGCCCAAAGAGTTGGAAGCCTTTCTAAAACAGAGGATACAAAAAAACCCCTAGGGAGCCAGAAATGTATTTCAGAAGCACAAGAAAGGTCAGAGATCACAGGCCTGGTGTGTTCCACTCTGTACCATACGAGTTGCAAAGAACATAAACATGGGAGATGCTAGTAGAAGAAGGGATTATAAAACAAAAAGCAAAAGGAAACCCAAACCAAACCAGACAAATAAAACCAAGCACCATCTGTGACGAGCAACAGACAGTTCAGCACATTATGAATGGAAAGAAGTAATGTAAGACTGTGCACAGTGTGAGGGACACACACTTGGTTTTAGCAAGTGGCTTATTGCAAAGATGTTATTTATTTAATAGCTGTTGATTTCCAAGTCCTTCATTTTTAGTGTCTATGACTATAGATTGCCTGACTCTCAAGCACATTATGCACCCCAGAATTTTAGCAGAACACATACATGGGAAAAAAACTCTAGCTTAGACTTTAAGTAAGAGCGATTAATATATCTTTACAAATGTAAGTTCACATAGAAAAATATGAAAAAATATAGAAATATATAGTGAAGTGTATTATACATATATAGTGAAGTATATTAAATAAT